>NW_009604534.1:0-661 GCF_000690535.1 Cariama cristata | reverse complement strand
AGGAGGTGAAAAAATAAGTTAATCTCTAAAACCAGAGGGAGCATTAAAAAAAGGTATTTGATAACAATAAAAAATAAGATTGACGTTAAATGTTGCTCAGGCTACTTTCAAGGGTTTCTATTTCTGTATATGTAAAAACCAGAAGCTAACCAAAGAAACTCAGGAAGTCCTGAAGATAAGGAGAGCACTGGTGGCTATAAGGGGATAGAGACATTCTGCTCTAGTCCTCAAGCAGAGAAAGGGCTGCCTAAAATCTAATCAACTCTTTAATTAGGAAATTATCATGTCCTAAATTCTCTCAAACAACGCTGCTATAGTTGGCTGAGGTTGTGCCAGTTTCATGCTTTGCTCACCCACATTCATTGGGTTTAATCCTTAGACATAATTTCAGTCCCTGTATTGGGTTTGCACGGCAAGGTTTTGGTAGCGGAGGGCTACAGGGGTGGCTTCTGTGGAAAGCCGCCCGGAAGCTCCTCCCATGTCCGATGGAGTCAATGCCAGCCGGCTCCAAGACAGACCCGCTGCTGGCCAAGGCCAAGCCCATCAGCCATGGGGGTAGTCCTTGAAGATAACAGATTGAAGAAGGGGAAAAAAATGTGCAAAAGCAACTTCAGCTGGAGAGAGAATACAAAAGAGGAGCAGCCCCGCAGCCCCCGGTGAG
>NW_009604533.1:0-2832 GCF_000690535.1 Cariama cristata | reverse complement strand
GGCCTCCATACCCTTAATTTACTGCGGGCTCCGCAGCTTTTCGCCTGCCAGCCCTCCGGGGCTGCTTCCCGCCGCCCACGCCTTTTCCCTGTCAGTGGAAACGTCCTTCTACCGGCTCTCCAATATCTACCCCCGCGGGGGATCATAAACCTGGCTTTTGAGGTGTACCGGAACGGGGACTGGGGCGCGGGCCCAGCCCGGCCCTGGGTTTGCCCGTCAGGGTTTTCCCCAGCTGTGCTGTAACTCTGGTGTGTGCCTGGAGTTGGTCTCATTCTGGTAACATTTGGGCTCATTACCACAAAAGAACAACATCGACTGCCTTGGCTAGACTCTTAAAAATCGATTTTAGTACAAACATGAGCTTTAATGCCTTTCTGCATTTGAGACACCACAGTGATGGGAATGGGGTGCATAGCGGTGTAAAATGCCCTCACGAAGGCTCCTGGCTCTGGCTGTACACTAAAGCAAAAGCATCAATCTTGCAGATTATCTGCAGTGTTGTGAAATACACTTTTTTTAGTATTATTCCTTCAGTGGATTAAAGCAGTGTTATTTCAGGCTTTATTGAAATAACACTTTCAAGAGAAATAGCTAGTTTCATTTCTCTGTGAGCAACCTTTTTTTGGTATGAGATTTTTAACAGAATTGCCAAAATGTAAAGCCCTTTTCTGAAAGCTGGGTTTTGGATAGCATTTTATTTTGTGTAAGCAAGTCAAAGTAAGGTGTGCCAAATATTTTTAGCACCATTATTGCCTTGGTGTGTTTGATTCTTGATTGCTTGGTTTGTTACTGACAGCTGTGAGTATTGACTTTGTATTTAATGCAGCAGAAACACTGGAGTAGGAAGCTAGCCATATAAGAGTTATTTTTTGGCACACATATCAGCAAATTAAAAAGAAGCTGATTGTAATCTTGCACAGGCTTTGCACTGAGATGACTCCAGGTGTTTACTGACTGTAGTGACTGCTGATTTTTCACTCCAATATTAGTGGATATTTTCTCCCTATACTTTAGGGGTAGTTGAGTAAAAGGTAATTCATAACTTTATGTTATTCAAGTATTTCATGAAGATTTTTGCATGTTCTTTGTGTTTTAAACCTAGTCTCAAGCACAGGGGACTGTGTGGCTTTGGGGCTTTTAAATATCAGCTCTCCAGCCTGCATGCTGTGCACTGCTTTATATAAGGTTCTGCTCCATAGGTCACGTTTCTGGTTACAGTGTGGGAGTTTAACTCCTTAGCAGCCCATTTTCTATTCATGTATTATTTCTCTCTTATTTTTGTAGTTTCTGCATACCTCGTATCTCAGCATTCCTCAGTTGATTTACCATCACAACAGCCCTGTGATATAGAGAAATGTATTAATCCCATTTTACCTATAAAGATTTTAACAGTTTTTTGTTTGCTTGCTTGTTTTTTTATGAGCAGCATGGATTTTACTCTGAGTACACTGACTAGGATCACACACAGAGCACAGTTCTAGAGGCAGGTAGGTGGGTTCAGTATCCATATGGAAAGGTAATGGCCCAGGTAATATATGCTCTCCTGGGTAACAAATAACTGCAGCTCAGTCAGGTGCCTGAACACCTGCAAGAATGACGTACACTAAGGATATTTACTAGCTGCAGGGAAGGATTTTGGTACAACAGTGCTGAGAATTGAGACATTATTTCTAGGTGCCTTCAAGATTAGGATCCACAACCCTTCGGTAGGTAACAAGCTCCTATGATTTGTGACCAAGAAATGACCTGCTACAGTGGGCGAGAAGGTCCAGCTGCAGAAGGGGTTAAACTGGCTGGAAGCGGGAATGTCAGGGTGAAGTCTACCTTGGTGATGCAGCCTGGTCTTGCAGCCATACAGGAATGCAAGCGAGCTCAGAGACCACCTCTGGGCCACAGAGCTGGCCTGGGGATGGACCCCAGGCAGGGCTGAGGCACCCATGCGATGCTCACAGGGTGAGTGCTAGTCCCAGCGTGTGTATGGAATCAGCTCCTGCCCCATGTGTGCAGACTCCTTGTAGAACCATTTCTGGTGGTAGGGCTCTGCCCCATGCACAGCTTGTTATTTTATTTTTTACATATACATTTAAGCACAAATGTGTTCAATTCACCTCAAGAGGTACAATAAAAAGTCCCCAACAGTGTAAAGTATTTGGGAAAAGAGTGATATGAGCAATAGCAAGGTTATCTGTCAAACCCTGAACCACCTGAACCTTGAGTTTCAAAGTTCTTTACATAACAAATGAGAATAGACAGAAGTTGCTGTTAGGTACATCTAGCATTTTAGCCTTTCTTACAGAAGAAGGAAATACAGCATCTGTATCTTCTTGAAGTCTTTTGTTGTAATAGCTCTCATATTACTTACTTATTATTCTCCTGTTTACTTTTACTACATTGTAAATGCACAGTCCATTGCATTATTAGACTAGAATGCTCTCTTTTATACTAACCACCAGAATACCTGATGCTTTTTGCTGAAATGTATAAATTAGCAAGTAAACACAATAAGAATATTACATCAGAAAATATATTTTGTTCCTTAAAGTTAGTAATTCTAATCTAGGCTGGAGTGTTATTTTTTTTAGTAGTAGTGTGAGAAACATTCACCTATGTAGTTTTTAAGAGAGGACAAAGTCCGTGAAGCAAAGGTGTATTTCAGCGCTGGGTGCACGGGAGATCACCTCCGTCATCCTCCTGCATGCACACTGGTTAGTCCAACTTCCACAGATTTATTTAGGACAGTCATTCATATTCATGTCATTTCCCGGAAGTCTTATACATATTTAAATGATTTCCCCAAAGTTATTTACATCTATTCCCTCCCCACTTGCATCT
>NW_009604532.1:40858-71587 GCF_000690535.1 Cariama cristata | reverse complement strand
AAGGCAAGGACTGGGAGAATGAAGAACTGTAGGACAACATCAAAGATCAGGTTTGAGACCATCTGAGGAATGTGGACCTGAAAAGATGCATCTGTGGGTCCCGAGGGAACTGGCAGATGCCATCCACAGGTCCTGAGGGAACTGCTGGATGAAGTGGCTAAGCCACTATCCATCATATTTCAGAAGTCGTGTCAGTCCGGTGAAGTTCCCACTAACTGGAAAAGAGGAAATATAACTCCCATTTTTAAAAAGGGAATAAAAGGAAGACCTGGGGAGCTACAAGATGTGCCCGGCAAGATCATGGAGCAGATCCTCCTGGGAACTATGCTAAGGCATATGGAAAATAAGGAGGTGATTGGTGACAGCCAACATGGCTTGATTAAAGGCAAATTGTACCTGACAAAACTGGTGGCCTTCTACAACAGGGTTACAGTGTTGGTGGATAAAGGAAGAACAGCTGACATCATCTACCTGGACTTATGCAAAGCATCTGACACTGTCCCACACGACATCGTTGTCTCTAAATTGGAGACACATGGATTTGATGGATGGACCAGTTGGTGAATAATAAATTGGCTGGATGGTCGCACTCAAAGTGTTCTGGTCAACAGTTCAGTGTCTAAGTGGAGATTACTGATGAGTGGCGTTCCTCAGGGGTCCGTATTGGGACTGGAACTGTTTAACATCTTTATCAGTAACATAGGCAGTGGGACTGAGTGCACCCTCAGCAAGTTTGCTGATGACACAAAGCTGTGTGGTGCGGTCGACACACTGGAGAGAAGGGATGCCATCCAGAGGGACCTTGACAGGCTTGAGAGATGTGCCTGTGCAAACTTCATGAAGTTCAACAAGGTCAAGTGCAAGGTCCTGCACATGGACTGGGGCAATCCCAAGCACAAATACAGGCTGAGAGGAGAATGGATTAAGAGCAGCCCTGAGGAGATGGACTTGGAGGTGCTGGTTGATGAGAAGCTCAACATGACCCAGTAATGTACGCTTGCAGTCCAGAAAGCCAACTGTATCCTGGGCTGCAACACAGGACGTTTGACCAGCAGGTCGAGGGAGGGGATTCTGCCGCTCTACTCTGCTCTGGTGAGATCCCCCCCTGAAGTACTGCCTTCAGCTCCGGAGCCCCCAACACAAGAAGGACATGGACCTCTTAGACCAAGTCCAGAGGAATCCACAAAGATGATCAGAGGACTGGAGCACCTCTCCAATGAAGACAGGCTGAGAGAGTTGGGGTTGTTCAGGCTGGAGAAGACAAGGCTCTGGGAACACCTTCAAGCAACCTTCAAGTACCTACAAGGGAATGACAAAAAAGCTGGGGAGGGAATTTTTACAAGGGCATGTAGGACATAGAACATAGGCAATGGCTTTAAATTGGAAGAGGGAAGATTTAGATTAGATATAAGGAAGAAACTCTTCACTGTGAGGGTGGTGAGGCAGTGGCACAGGTTGCCCAGAGAAGCTGTGGATGCCCCATCCCTGGAAGTGTTCAAGGCCACGTTGGATGGGGCTTTGAGCTAGCTAGTCTAGTGGAAGGTGTCCCTGCCCATGGCCAGGGGGGTGGAACTAGGTGATCTTTAAAGGTCACTTCCAATCAAACCTTTTTATGATTCTATGATTCTATGCTTCTTCAAGAGCTAAAAGGAAAGACATAAAATCCTATGCTAATTTTCATTTTGTTCTTGTGCTTTAATCTCTGTTCAGTACTCTGGATTGTCTCAGCTAGTGTTAGGGAGACCAGCAGGTTTAGGACACGGTCAGATTTACAGTGAAGATACAGATCTACAACATCAATCTTACTTTTTCTTAATGTGCCACACTTGGAGGTCTGCTACAATAAAACCTACTGACCAATTCAGTGGGAAATTGCACAACTATAAGATACTGCTATCCTAACAGTAATCTACTGGAGTTTATAATTTATGTATTAACCAAGATTAACTTTAGCATACTGTATAGTTGAACTGAATTTGCTGCTCCACACTGAGAATTAGACTCCTCCTTGGACCTCTGTTTCTCTCACCCATCTGTTTTCTCCTCTGGATTTCCTCTGCTTTCAAAGATGATATACTGGGTCTTTACTGCAGTTCTTCATGTAATCCAACAGTCACTGACATTGTCCTGAAGTTGGAGAGGGTGTCATATTAAGAATTCTGAAAAAGTGAGTATAAAAGACACTTTATGAATAGTATAATGAATACTTTAAATTTCCCTCTTTACACCTTGCCACAAACCTCAGTGCATTGATAGGTTTTATTAACTTTCCATGGCATCTCTTAGGTGTTTTCATCCACCAAATTTAGAAATAAATATCTGAAAAAATATTTTAAATTAAATCCATTGCAATATTTTAAATTAAAACTTCCACTCCTCTACACACACAGACTGCATTAACACAACTGTGTTACTTCCTTTTGGCTGAAACTGAGAGCAGCTCCAGACAAGAAACCCCTGGATTGACTTTACCCTTGCACACAACTTCTTGGTTCTAACTCACAACTGACTAATCAGCTCACTGGTAGGGTCTAGGGTATAAAAAGCATCAAAGTAACTCAAAGTCATTTTTGTTCTCCCCTCACTTACATGAGGAGATACAAAATACACAATCCAACTCATTGTGCGTTATACCACTTCATAACAAGCCCTCATCCAGTTTTCCTCTCACTAAGGGCAGTAAAAGGGTGCTGACTAACTTGGGAAAAGTATGGTCTTAAATATTGTTGTTTTCTGAACACAGTTCAGATGGTACATACATTCAACCTTTGTGTTTCCTGGGATACTGACCTAACCACCAAGAAAAGTACAAAAACTTCATTCATATTTTTTTTTTTTTAGTAGCATAAAGGGATATTATGTAACTTTGGAAATTTGATAAAGATTCAACTTCATAGATTGGCTAGCTAATGGAAGCAATTCTGGTTTCCTCAAAATAATAATGTCTCTGCAACAATCATAGCTGAAGGGTCCCCCAGGGCTTGGAGTCCTCTTCTGTACTGCTGACAGGATAATATTTAGGACAGAGACAACCAACTATTCATCTGCTGCCCTGTTTTTTGTGGTACACTTTGGATAACACTCACCCAGTAGTGGAAATTGTCAAAGCTTTGTCTATCTTTTAAGCCCTGGGTAAGGATGGAAAAGGAACAAGAAGTTTGACTGAATCACTGAATATGATACAATCTGCCACTGTGCAAAGTAGTTATAGACACATTAATATGCTTCTCTGGAAGTGGTTTTGACCTCAAGTTGTTCAGAGCCTCATCTTAGTACTGTTTTTGCCATGAATAAGAGCTGTTTGGCTATGGAATCTCTTCTCTGAGGCACTATGGAGAGTCACTACTATAATTTATTTACAGTGTGACATGGTGCCTAAGGAAATACCTAGAAATATACAGCTGGAAGAGGAAAGAAAGTCAGAAGACAAGGAAGACTGCATTATCATAGATTAATAAGGAAATTCTGAGCTTGGGGGAAAACTGTGAGATTAGAAAATGTGTGTACTAAGTCTGATAGATAGTTACGACAACAGGAGAGAATTTTTGTTTGATGGTACAGTTCTGGCTGGGATGGGAATGATGCCTGATAGGTGATGTGAGTTGTTTGCATCATGTTCAATAGTTTTGGTGTAGCTCAAAGAAAATAAAGTCCTCTTCTCTGTGCTTTTAGTAATCTATTAGGCTCTGGGCCACCCAGTTTCACCACCCCACAAGTTCCCCGTAGGCAGCAGCGGGGGGTACTGGAGGGATTATTCTTAAGACAGCAACAACACAAATTTTTTTCCAGAGAGGTCAGAGGTTCTCAAACTAGTTTTTCTTTGCTTCTCAATGGTGACAGAGGCCTTGGGATAAGATACAGTAATAATGGCTTGGCTCTATGGCTCCCAGGAACTATAGCCGCTATCTGCTGCTTCTGCTTGTGTGGTCCATCTCTGCCCCTAATCAAAATTACTTCTACAACATATTCTTCCCCTTGACTTTAACTGCCACTCTTTCTTGTGGGAATTTGCTTGGCAATATGCCCCCTCTTCTTTTTCATCCTCTTTCTCCTAGTTTGAGAACTGTGATCTTAAGACAGGGTTTGCTGATTTCTTTTTCTTTTTTAATTGAAATTAATTGGTCTCCTAGGCTTGCAACTTCCTCCAGAACTTTGGAGTTGATCTGGTGAAGCATTTCAGATTTTCTCCCTTGTTAGTATTTTCTTTATTTCTCCCTTCTGTCTTTGTCTTCCAACTTCTCCTCCCTTATCTTCATGATGTTGGAATGACAACCTTGGGGGGTGGGGGAGGAAAGGAATAAATCCTCTTTTATTCTCTCATTTCTCTACTACCCTTGTTTTAACAATAAAAGAATCCATTAGGGTGTTGTCATTTTTATTCATTAGCACAGATTCAGAGTTCTGAAAAGTACCATCATGTTGCTGAAAGGCATCTCTATTTGCCAACAAATGACTTATTGGCATATAGAATCACAGAATTGTTTGGATTGGAAAGGACCTTTAAGACCATGGAGTCCAACCCTTAACCTAGCACAGCCAAGTCCACCACTAAACCATGTCCCTAGGCACCACGTCTATATGTCTTTTAAACGCCTCCAGGGATGGTGACTTAGCCACTTCCCTTGGAAGCCTGTTCCTATGCTTGACAATCCTTTCGGTGAAGAAATTTCTTAATATCCAATTTAAATCTCCCCTGGTGCAAGTTGAGGCCATTTCCTCTTGTCCTATTGCTGGTTATTTGGGAGAAGAGACCAACCCCCACCCTGTTATAACCTCCTTTCAGGTAATTGTAATGAGAGATAAGGTCTCCCCTCAGACTCCTTTTCTCCAGACTGAACAACCCCAGATCCCTCAACCACTCCCCATCAGACCTGTGCTCCAGACCTTTCACCAGCTTCATTGCCCTTCTCTGGACAGGGCAACAAAAATGATCCGAGGGCTGGAGCACCTCTCCTATGAAGACAGGCTGAGAGTTAGGGCTGTTCAGCCTGGAGAAGAGAAGGCTTCGGGGTGACCTCATTGCGGCCTTCCAATACCTGAAGGGGGCCTATAGGAGAGATGGGGACAGACTTTTTAGCAGGGTCTGCTGTGACAGGACAAGAGGTAATGGTTTTAAACTAAAAGAGGGTAGATTTAGACTTGATATAAGGAAAAAATTTTTTACAGTGAGGGTGGTGAAGCACTGGAACAGGTTGCCCAGAGGTGGTGGAAGCCCCATCACTGGAGGCATTCAAGGTCAGGTTGGATGGGGCTCTGAGAAATCTTGTCTAGTTGGAGATGTCCCTGCTCACCACAGGGGGGTTGGACTAGATCTAAAGGTCCCTTCCAGCCCAAATGATTCTATGATTCTATTCTATGGACATGCTGCAGCACCTCAAGGTCTTTCAAGTAGTCAGGGGCCCAAAACTTAATACAGTACTCGAGGTTTGGCCTCACCATTGCCGAGTACGGGGGATGATCACTGCCCTGGTCCTGCTGGCCACACTATTTCTGGTACAAGCCAGGATGTCCTTGGTCTTCTTGGCCACCTGTGCACACTGCCAGCTCATATTCAGCTGGCTGTCAGCCAACACCCCCAGGTCCTTTTCCACCAGGCAGCTTTCTAGCCACTCTTCCCCAAGCCTGTAGCATTGCACGGGGATGCTATGACCCAAGTGCAGGCCCCAGCACTTGGTCTTCTTGAATTTCACACATTTGGCTTCAGCCCATCAACCCAGCCTGTCTAGATCGCTCTGTAGAACCTTCCTACCCTAAAGCAGATCAACACTCTCACCCAGCTTGGTGTCATCTGCAGACTTACTGAGGGTGCACGCAATCCCCCCATCCAGATTGATAAAGATATTAAACAGAACTGGCCCCAATACCGAGCCCTGGGGAACAGCACCTGTAACTGACCACCAACTGGATTTAAATCCATTCACCACCACTCTTTGGGCCTGGCCATCCAACCAGTTTTTTACCCAGTGAAGATTACCCATCTAAGCCATGAGAAGCCAGTTTCTCCAGGAGAATGCTGCAGGAAATAGTGTCAAAGGCTTTACCAAGTTTAGGTAGACAACATCCACAGCCTTTCCCTCATCCATTAAGCGGATCACCTTGACATAGAAAGAGATCAGGTTAGTCAAGCATGACCTGCCGTCTGTAAACCCATGCTGACTGGGCCTGATGCCCTGGTTGTCCTGTATGTGCCACATGATGGTACTCAAGATGATCTGCTCCATAACCTTCCCTGGCGCTAAGGTCAGACTGACAGGCCTATAGTTCCGTGGATCCTCCTTCCAGGCCATCTTGTAGATGGGCGTCACATTTACTAAGCTCCAGTCAATTGAGACCTCCCCGGTTTGCCAGGACTGCTGACAAACGATTGAAAGAAGCTTGATAAGCAGTTCTGCCAGCTCCTTCAGTACCCTTGCGAGGATCCCATCCAGCCCCATGACTTGTGTGTGTCCAAGTGGTGTAGCAGGTCGCTGACCATTTCCCCTTGGACTATGGTGGCTTCGTTCTTCTCCCCATCCATGTCTTCCAGCTCAGGGGGCTGGGTACCTGGAGAACAACTGGTCTTACTATTAAAGACTGAGGCAAAGAAGGCATTAACTACATCAGCCTTTTCCTCATCCTTTGTCACTATGCTTCCCCCCATGTCCAATAAAGGCTGGAGATTCTCCTTAGCCCTCCTTTTGTTGCTAATGTATTTGTAGAAACATTTTTCATTGTCTTTCATGGCAGTAGCCAGATTAAGTTGTAGCTGGGCTTTGACCCTTCTGATTTTCTCCCTGCATAGCCTCACAACACTCTTGTAGTCCTCCTGAGTTGCCTGCCCCTTATTCTGAAGGTCATAAACCTCCTTTTTTTTTTCCAAGTCCCAGCCAAACCTCTCTGTTCAGTCAGACTGGTCTTCTTCCTCAACAGCTCGTCTTTTGGCACACAGGGATGGCCTGCTCCTGCACATTCAAGATTTCCTTCTTGAAGAATATTCAGCCTTCCTGGACCCCTTTCCTCTTCAGTTACAGTTTTAGTCAGTGATTATATTTTCTGGTACATATTTATAAATACACATTAGACTTAACAATGTTAGATAAACAATAAATTTAAAACTATTTCAAGGCCAGGTTGGATGAGACTTTGAGCAATTTGGTCTAGTAGAAGATGTCCCTGCCCATGGCAGGGGGGTTGGAACTAGATGATCTTTAAGGTCCCTTCCAACAAGATCATTCTATGAATCTATGATTTTATTTTTCTGCTCCTCTGTGATAATAACTTTTGACTCTACAGATGACAAATGAAAATCTTCAAATTTCATCACAAAACAAGTGACTAAAAGGTAGTTGATCATTTTTTATGCACAGTTTGAAGTTGTTGTGTTTCAAACATAAACAGGTTTCATATATATCAGAAAGTCATTCCAACAATATTAAAGGAACTTTTTTTGGGAGTGGAGGTTATGACTTAGCTAGTATCTTACCTAAGAGGGAATACATACTGACAAACTGGAAAGGACCTTCCTGAATTAAATAGAAATATTTACAAAAGTTTTAAAAACTTGAAGAGAAAGGGGCGAACCTTACCAGAGAGAATATATTCTTTACTCTGTCTTGAAAAACACAATTATCAGCAAGTTAAACCAGGTAGTCACAGGGAACGCTGCCTATGACTGTGCTGGACTCAACAAAGTAATTTTGTTAGATGAATCCTCCACTTAACTGGGTGTTACTTTGCTCTACATAATTAACAGTGTGGTGGGTTGACCTTGGCTGTCTACTAGACCTCCACCTAGACAATCTCTCAGTTATCCTCCTCAACAGGATAGGGGACAAAATAAGACAGAAAATATGACAGAAAAGTTTGTGTGTTGAGATAAAGACAGTGTAATAAGAAAGCAAAAACTGAGTGTGGAAACAAAGCAAAAAGGAATTTATTTACTACTTCACATCATCAGGCAGATGTCCAGCCACCTCCTGGAAAGTAGGGCCTTAATATGCATAGCAGTTGCTTGGAAAGACAAATGCCATAACCACAAATGTCCCTGCATCCTCCCCTTTCCCTTAGATTTTATTGCTTAGTACAGTGTCATACGCTATGAAACATCTCGTTGGTCAGTTTGGGTCAGCTGTCCCAGCTATGTCCCCTCCCAACCTCTTACCCACCACCAGTGTACTGACGTTGGTGGGTGGTGGTTGGAGAGAAGGTCTTGATGTTGTGAAAGCACTGTTCAGCAATAGCTAAAACACTGGTGTTTCAACATTGTTTTAGCCACAAATGCAAAGCACACCACCACACTGGCTTCTATGAAGAAAGTTAATGTCATCCCAGCCAGACCTTGTACAGACAGCAATCAAACAAGTCCACCACCAAATAATCACAAATTTTTAAAATATTAGTAGTAGGTGATCAAGTATTGTCAAGAAGTACAAGCAATTGAAAAGTGCTACAGGATAAATATTGTAAAACTTTAAGGAAATAAATATGATTCTGCATTTATGAGATGTTCAAGTATTTCCATGTATTCCCCTCACATCCTTCCTGACATAAGTAAATAATGCTCTTAGAGACGTTGGCTTGCCTGCTACAGTGCCTGGCCAGAAAGCCTTCACATACAGAGAAAGATGATGAACAGGAATTCTGCAGAAGAGGAAAATTCTCTGGCGTTAATTAGCTGATGTGGCTAAGCAAGATTGGTTTCAGTACTTCGTATGGACCAAGTAAACTCTTTCAAAGTGAAGCTCTATTCTTTTGGCTTTGTTCCAGTAGAGACTAGGACCAACTGAACCAGAAGATAACATCTGAATGCTCATGTCCATAATCTGAAATTGAGATAAAATCGCCTTCCTTTTGGAATTATTTCTTGGTTCCCATTTATTTTTTTGAAGGTAGAGAGTTCTCATTTCATGAAAAGGACATTCAATTAAAATTCATATGCTGAACAAATATATTCCCTGAAATTTAAGTACCAGCAAGCGCAGTACAACTACAACCCTGAGATCATTAAATAGTAATGACAACAAAGAAGTGTATCAGTATTTTAGGTCTATTTAAACTCCTAAACTTGTGAAAAATAAATGATTTTTTTATCCATTTAATGTGAGTAAATGAAGAAAGAATGCTCATTAGGCAAATTCATAACTTTATCCACAAATTTTTATATCTTCAAACAGAGTAATGTTTTTATGCTGACCTTTCCACAAGAAACCACTGGGAGATATTTGAGATGATGAACTTCATTGTGAATGCTGAAATATCGAGACACATTGATAAGCTTTGCTATAAAAGTGCTCTTTCATGATGATAAGTCTTATCAGCCATAAAAATTACCAAGCCCTAACTCCACCTTCTGTGTCTAATACTGCACAAATGTGCTCTCAATCACTGTACTCAATACTGGGATTTTGACATTTTCTATGTGACTCAAAGGGCTTATATGACTAAATTAAGCTCATTAAAATACTGCTAGCTTCAAACCTTTGTAGACAAAAGGAGGAAATGCCTAACACAGATGCACTTAACCCAGTTTAACCCTCATTTAACTTGTGGGAATAAATCTTTGGGGTTTGTCACTGTAAAGAATAATTTTTTGTGTGTTTCATTGTTTTGAATATGTTGAATACAAAACCCATTTAAACCAATCCAACACTTCAAACCAATCCAACACTTCAAATGTTGACCATGTTTTAATCATGCTCACAAGTGTTGGCAAACTAGGGCCTTAAATCCTAACAGCATGTCCCAGTGGAAACATTAAAGACCTTTCTAGTGGAAATGGGCTGTCTAATCTCACATTAAATAGGAAATATAAATCTGCTTGGAAAGATCATGACTATCCTGGAAGTCTAACAAATTGAGGTACTAGTTTATTGGTTAAGAGAAAACTTTCTAGCTCTGTGAGTGTTATTAGCCCAAGTTAATGAGCCATGGCATTCATTCCCTCTCATGTAACACTTCTAGATTTATGTTAAAATAAGGTGTACAAGCAGTTTTTAACTACTTTTTTTTTAAAATTAACAAAATATTTCAGTGTTTGTATGGCTGAAGGTGGATATATTAAAATACAAGCATTGGTGGGAATTCTAATTAGAAAAGCATGTTTGATCAGAAAGAAGGAAATAAAAAAACCCAACTTAATCTGTTGCGGTCTATCACTTTTATATTACCAGTATCAGATCTAGAAAAATGACAATGAGCTATGCTTAATATGTAATTTAAACTTGGCCAGTGCCTAGTCTGAGAGTTTAATTCAAATAAGTGTTTTGTGTGAATCCTATATGCCAAGAAGACATTTGTAAAAGCCTTATGCCCATATAAATATTCATCTCAGACCTTATAATTTCACTTGTGCGCAAATAAATAAATCATTGGGAGTAGAAGACGGGAATTATTCATCCAAACAATTCATTTTTTTGCCATTAGAATAGTAAAGAGAGTTCTGAAAGGAATCTTCTGTATGTCAAATCAAAACAGATTTGCAGGTAAGAAATGTTTTTTTCTTTGATGTAATAAAAGAAGACTCTCTGTTTATTAAATGTTATTCAGGGGTTTAATAGAATGCATCTTCTGAATAAATCCAGGAAATATTGTTCTGGTTGAAAAACTATCAACTTTCTAATGACTTGATTGACCATTCTGAGACTTTGTATTCAAGCTCTGGATCTTACCCTACACTGATACCACTAGTTACATTCATCAGTATTATTGACACCTATCTGTTCTTGGTAAATCCTGGATTGATCTCTTTTGGATATGGTTTAAAATCAACATTTATTTAATGCTGGTTTTATATGCTTTGAGTTTAAGGATTCAAATTATTCATGCAGAATGGAGGCAAGTATATGATACAACTGACAAAATCCAGACATCAAAATCTGTGGTTGGTCACCCGAGACTCGCTTCGCAGACAGCAGAGTTAGTTAGCGGAGATATATTTCATCACATCTTAAAATAGACGTCAAAAATAGGTCAAGTGTATCACACCCTGGAAGTGCTTATTTCTGTCTATTGACATTTGCAAATTCAGTTATTGATGTCTGTTGCAGAAATCCTAGTACAAGTGTTTATACTTTCGTTGTCAAATGTGATTAGGAATTTGCACATAGCACTAAAGTGATTGAAGAAACATTCCTGAGGACTTTAGTCCAAATCTGTCCAGCTATTGAAGAGCTGTATTTATTTCACAATGGGATTCTTAAAAGAATCAGTTTAGGGCTATAATGATAATTTTATTTTCTCTGACTGGGGATTCCAGTTACACATGTAGGGACATAGGTTTATGTGTGCTGATTGCAAACTTAATGAGTAGGCAGTGAAGCCTGGCACGAGTGCTAATGACGGAGTTCACATCTTATCAGGTACAGGCAGGACTCAGCAATGAAAGAAATGCTAAGTGATGACAAGTATTCTGCCTGATGTAGTCATGAAAAAAAGAAAGCAAGAGTAGGGCTCAAAAGAGGACTGAATTCTTTAAAGGACTACAAGAAGAAACTGATACTTAGAATAGTTAAGCCGAAGAGAGACAGAGTTGATCAGAGAGGGAAAAGAAACTAATTGTTATAGTGGAGAACACAATAGGATGAATGAAGAGAAAATCACAAGTGAGAGAAGGCCAAGGGGTTCTTTCTGGGCCTTTCAGAGTTGCCGATAATTGACAGTTCTTGGATTCAAACCATAAGTTTTGCTATATTTGATCTAAAGATAACCCTAATAGCTTGGAGGGAGTTTCACGAATGTATCTGGGAACACTTATCTCACCTCATGAAAATAGTATGTATTTTTAAGTGATAACAAGTCCATTTCTGCAGAGTGGGGAAGAAAGAACGTGTGGAAAAATGACTCATTTCCAAATGTGATAAGAAAATACAGTAGCATTTAGTTTAGAAGGTGTGCCTGACAGCAAACTTTAATTTGCATGCCCAAAAGCCTTGGAAAACCTGAAAAAAAAACCAAAAAAACCCCAAAAAAACCAAAAAACAAAACAAACCAAAACAAATCCCAAAATCCAAAACCTTAACAAAAATAGAACTACTATCATTCTGAGTTATTATTTACTTCTATTAAGGAGGTAATACACATCATATATTTTTTCAAGAAAAGCCTATGGATGTATGGAGGTTAGATTCAGTAGCAATCAAATCACTGCCTCTGGAACACTGCAGGTTTTCAGGTGTGTAAAACAGGGTAAAGAAAAAATTAAATTTATTCAACCACATGAGAAAGAAAGAAAGAGAAAGACAAAAATGGAAATACATATATGTCATTAATTTGATATTCAAAATAGTAGAATCAGGGTGTGGGATACAAGATTCAATTATCATAGTTTACCTAATTATTGTCTGCCACCTAACTAAAATTATTTTCTGGACAATAATGGACGTTATTAGCCCACTCCCAATTGTGAGTTTGTACATTAGTTGTGAGATCTTTAGAATGATTTGCATTGCCTAATGTCTGAAACAGGATAAACTCACATATGTAGACATTATTGTGAATGTGTAATAACTTAGCCTGCCTAAATCCTAATTAGGCTGTGAACTCAAGTCATTGAACCATTAGATCTACATGCAGTTCGAATCATTCAGGAGTATGGAGTATTTCTTTCAGGAGTATGGAAAACTAATTTTTATTTCACCCAGCAACAACTTTGTAAACTGGCTAGGACAGCTTTCCCACTCCAAATCAAAGTGATTTTTGAAGATGGCAGCAAACTAATGTTGGCAAAAGGCAGACAGTTCAGTTTCTGGGAAGTTGCAGTTTCCTGCAAGAACGGATTTAGTCCAGTCGCATCAAAATCACAAAGTATTGCATTGGTCAGAAATTCTGCAATGTTCATTTCTGGGTTTTTTCTCCTTATTCACAAAATTCTGATTCACAGGGAAACAGGTCTTGAAGTTTCCTTAGAATTAATAGTGGTGCAATTGGCCAAAACAGAGTAAGTATTTCACTGAACAGTTGCACCTGTCTTCAAGGAAGCCCATCCCTGAAGACAATGAGATCATGAGAGATCATGAAAGACTGAGTAAATGCAGACTGTTCCTGAAAACTGAGGTTCAGGACCACCAGACTCCTCACTCTAAATTCAGAGTTTAGCCCGGCTAAAGGGGGGACTTCACTGGGACTTCACTGATTTGGGTATTACAGTTGCCAGATGAATCACTCTTCCAAGGAAGAGCATGGAAGCTGTAGCTTGACTGATTTTTTACAGGGAGAGGAGGCCTAGGGAAAAATCCACTTAACCCTTTCTTGGAGTTAGCAAAATGGTTATTGAACTGGAAATGCTTCATAACAATCTAAGTTCAATACACCACTCCTGAATTAACACTGTTAATTGAATTTTTCAACAAGTTCTGAAGAAAAACCTGAAATATTTCAGTTTCTGAGCCTTTCAAATCATAGTGACTGAAAGGAAAATACATTTATAAATTTCTTTCCAATGTAAATTAACCAGTTTTAGTGTACACACAAGGGTCAATTCAGAAGAGAAATGAGAAAGATTTTTGATTGTTCAACAGCCAACAAGACTTATCTGCTCCCAGCAGAGTCTCTTTGGCGTTGACACACCACTCTTGTGTCTAAATGGAAAGCAAAAAACTGTCTGTTTCAAGAAAATTTTATTGTTGGTGTTGGGTACTCATGAAAGATGGGACTTTACTAAGGAAACATACTAGCTTCCGATATGCAACTACCAGCATGCTATGTTTTTTCCTTTAAATCTGTTACAGTTAAACATGAACCTGCTTAGCAACCTATAGAAGAATCTACACAAAAAGATGCAACTTGTTCTAGTTACAGTAATCTGCAGCAATCGTTTTGTAATTCAGAACTGTGGAGGCATTGAATCCATACCTGAACCATTAATATCCTGAAAGTATATAAACAACTTCAGTGTCAAGAAGCCTGTTTTCCCACAAAGTTCCATCATGTTGTTAAAATTCACAATTGAGGCTGCAGAGTAGGGATGTTAACAGCTGAATTGGAATAAAGTATAGTCTAGATAGACTTCATTCTATTAGACTGACTTGTCAGAATTAGTTTCACTTTATATGTTTTCTATGGAGCTAGATGAACGTAATGAATGCATTAAATTGATGCATGCAATGAATGCTTTAAATGAAACGATTCTTTGTGTTTTAAACATAGATCTGAGTGCAAATAAATTATTCCAATAAATGTATGGCTATATTTTCCACAATGCAATGACATTTTACATAGTTATTAGCTGCTAATGATGTTTTAAGAAACTGTATTTTTAAAACTCAGACTATGTATGCTTGTGGAATATATCTGGCAGCCTCAGAGAAAGTCTGTCACACTAAACAAGTTATTTTTCTGTAAGTTATCTGATAAGTGGTTCGTATCTCCGCAGAGCTGTCATGTAAAACTTTAAAAAATGTAAGAAATTCTCATGATGATCACAATATGGTCCTGGATGTTTTGTAAAGCCAACAACTCTTCCAGCCAACTTAATATTCCAGCCCTGGGAGGGACTCCTCCCTGTGTTTTGGGAACTCTACAAGTTGTTTCTGAAATTCCAATATAATCACCAGTTTTATACCAGAAATCCCACGGAAGAGGCCTGATTGGAATGTGTGCATTTTAGAAAACTGTATGATTTTTTTAAGACTTCTTTTTGTAGCTCTGTTTAGTGGAATTGACTCCAACCTCAACTTTACAAGTACGGAAATACTTTCCTTCCCAACCTGTCAAAATATTCTCATTTGTTCAAATCCAGAAAGAACATATTCGTATTCCTTTCCACGCTACCTCTCATGCCACATCCACAAGGTTATCTCTTTAACTTTCAAATCATTCCTTAAAATTGTCTCCTGGGTTGCTTACAAATAAGCAAGCTAACATCAAGCTAAGACCATTGACCACTATTAGTGATCACCAGATGGACCAATATTATCTCATTTCCTTAAAAGCCCTTGGCTACCTATGTATATCTGTTTCATTTGCAAATTTATTTTTCAGCCTTTGATGATGTGGGTTCAAAAGCCAATGTGTCTCCTTTCTTCATACAAAGCAGATACCATGGCACTTTCAAAAAATAGGCTTGGCGCGAAGTTTAGATCCAGATTAATATACCTAAATGAAAGGCACTTACTTGTGAGATAGGTATTTAATTTCTTTTTTTATTTTGTGACAATAGAGTCAATACCATCAATAGAATTTACTGAGCAGTTCAATTTACCTTTAAAGAGATACATAAAGTTCAGTTCAGTATCCTAGACATAGGTATCTAAAGCAATTTGGGGTGCTTTAGAATATTCAATATAAACAGAACTGTCAGGTATGGCACACTATCAGTGATCTTCTGAAGCAACACTTTAAGCCACTTCATATAACACTGGAGATCTAAATCGCGTCCTTAGTTTGAAACTGAATTCCATATTTGGAATGTAGAGGGTAATCTAGATTATGTAAATTTCTTCTGTCATTAAGAGAGAGAGTATCTCTGGCAGACAATTTGGAAAGTTTCTATGAGTGATGAGCTACCTGGAGCTCATTAAAATTTGGCTCAAATCAGATGTATATCCAAATTTCTTCTTTTCTATAAACTCCTTCTTGGGGTTATGCAGAAGACATAGCTGTTTATTTGATGGTCCATAATCTGGCAACTTCTGTATTTCTAAAACCATTCAATTGCAGTGATTAATGACATACACCAGGGCCAAATGGAAAGACAAGGCATATGCCTACACTACTCCAAACTATTTCCTTCTAAAACACTTATTCTGTCATTGAGTCCCATAGACTAGGGCCTACGTCTGTGTTTTTGACTGTTCTCTATTCCCTGAGCTTTTACCTAAGGCACCCAATTCTCATATCATACTGACCATGCAAAACTGGGACCTTTGAGCTCCTGAAACTAGGTCATTAATATGTTAGGGAAGATATTCTTGTGGATGCTCTTCCTCTGAATATCCTTAGTTAAACCACTGACCCCATGTATAGATAAAAGGTATGAGCTGGACAAGTTGCCTGCATCTTTCCTTCCAGAAGAGAACACTTTCTGAAGGACTACTAAGAAGACTTTTTCTGATCCAGTTAGTGGTTAAACTGGTACTGATCTAGTAATTGCTCTTTTAAAACACAATTTCTGTGGGACTGTAGTCTAAATTTAGCATAGTGAATGTTTTTGTGCAAAAGTCATGCTAGTCAACAATTTCCAGTGCTGGAAAATATTATAAAGATGACTGGGAACAGCAGGCTGTCTGTTTTTTCCAACATCATTAGAAACTACCAGCTCTGGAATGAGATCCAGGCTCCTGGTTAGCCTGGAAATGAAATAAGAACCACCTATTTCTCCAATACAGATCTTGAATTAATTCTGGCTTCTGGTTGGAAACATAATTCATTTCAATTTTTATGTTCTTGAAAGGTTTTTTGATTAAAACTTGTAGGTGATGTGACAGGAGACTGTCAACTTTGTGCTGCTTGTTTCTTGAGAACAAGAAAACTGGTTCCCTGATGGAGACCTCATAGGAAAAGGTCTGTAAGTTTGAGAGGAGGTGGTGAAGGAGAGAGGGGAGAAGAAAGGGAGGAAGAGGGAGATTAATAGAAAGAGGAAGCTGAAAACAGAAAGCTATAAAGTGAAGACTACACAATTATTGGGTTGCTGCTTCTAGGATTTTGTTCTTGCTGAGCTCATGTCCTTCAGCACTGAGAGCATCCTGCACTCTATGAAGGAGCAGGTTTGGAAAGGCAAGTAGAGGTAGAAATGCTCGCTGGCCTAGCCTCTCACAGTAGATTATCTGGGCTGCCACTATGAGTCAATTTTACAGTGAAGGTGGGACAAGTTTGGAGACAGGCTTGAGCATGGACTAGGGGTGAACTACAAAAGTCTTAGGTTTTTAAAGCAAAAAGGAGTGGTAAGAGGTTGTGCAAGGTGTTGAAGAGTGTCTGACTTGGAGACCTAGGCTGTACTATTATGTACATAGGTATACAGCTGTTTTGTCTTAACTGGGTGACACTAAATGAAGTGCCTTTGTTGTCTTGATAATCAATGTTCTTCAGAATGAAAGTGGCAATATTTCAGTGAAAGCTTATCAGATCCATCTCTGTATAAATTTCTACAGTTATCTATCTCAGAGGTTTTAAGTAGATTTTAATATCTGCACAATCACAGACAAATACATTTAATGAATATGAAACTTTGAGATATTCTAAAAAAACATTTTTAAAAAAACCAAACTCAAACAAACAACAAAAAACCCAGCCAAAACCCTGTTTGACAAGTGTTTCATTTTAGTTTATTCCAGCCTTGACTAAACTAAAGAAGAATATCTTATTTTAGGAACACGGTTTAAGAATAAATCTCTATTCAAGACAGCACGGGAGTAGTTGCTTAATTTCCATTGGCACCTGTGGGACCAAAGTAGATGATTCATATACAGATGGTAAAGTTCTTCCCTGAATAGGACTGTGACACAGTGACCCAGCCCCAAAAGTATGTATAATGTATTATATGCCAGTAAATCAGAAATAAAATGGTTGTTTGTGCCAAAAACATCTCATGATATGTAGCTTACAGACTGCTACATTTTAGTTTTACTACTGTAATTAATTTTTATCATTGCAATTCAGCTGATTTCCTGAGAGAAAAGGTAAACAGAAGAATCAGAAGATTCCTCTGTACCTAAAGAGATTTATTCTCAAACAAGATTAAGAGCATTCCTTTTGCATTCTGATAGACAGTAAGCAGCTAGAAGAAAGACCATGCCATTCCCAGGGCTCTCAAACAGTAGAGGAATAAAAGGATTCTTAAGACATGGTTGAAACTTTGTCAGCTTTCAGCAGAAAATTCTCAAATGTAAGTGAAAGGCAGAAATGGTCTACTCCGGAAGAATAAATTAATTCAGCAGCTCCTCGGTTCAGTAGTTGAGAAATACCCTCCCATGTGACAGCTAGGATAAGGCATATTTTAAGACTGTTTCCTTATTTTTATCAATGTCTTTTGCAGGTGTTTCTAATTTTATAATTAAGAACCTTGCGCTTTTGCTTAGTTGGAATACAACTTGTCTTCATATCAAGTCCAGAATTCAAACTGATTAGATAAATGTGGGGGACTACATAACAAATGTTCAAGCAAAAAAAATCCAAATAAATCAGTGTTGCAAGTAAGTTCAGCACAGGGTCTACAGTTTGAGAGGAATTAGAGAATCAAAAGACATGGTATGCTTCTTTGCTAAACTTCGAAGCTTAGTTAAGGGTCTGAAATAAACAGGAATTGCTCCTAGATGGTATTAGGCAATTCATGACTTTGAACTACCCTGTCTCAGGGAAACAAGGCTTGAACTGTCCTTTGTATTGAAAAGCGCTGAAACTGCAAGAATCAGATGGAAATTAAGACAGATATTTGAAGCCGGAGAAATGACAATAGGTAGGTGAAGATGTGCAGCAGATGAATTCAACAAGGTGAAGCCCATCCTGTGTAAACAGATGCAGGAGGTGTAGGAGCTCAGAGCATGGAAGAATTCTCGTTGGAGAACCTAAAAAGCAGAAGCGTGACTTGAATGTGGGGATGCCACATGGAAGACGGATGCCATGTGAGATGGTGGTACATGGAGCATATACAATAGAATAAGAAAAGTCTAGAGATTATGATGAAAAAGGTTATCACCTGCAGGCAGGTGCCTTTGCTGTACACTCTTCATTTAAGTGTGAGAGAGCAGAAGTAATTCGTTGCCATGCAGATTTGCTTCTGGGTAGACTTTTTTGCTGAGGTGGATTCAGGGCACTCAGAGGCTTCCAGAGTATCAGAGTATCTCATCAATGCAGTTTTATAAAATTCCTGAAATTACCTTGACTTAAGGAAGCAGTAAAAATTATTCTGTTATAGTGGAGTATATACATATATACATTCATTCCAAAAACTACAATCCTGATGAGTTATGGCAGTAGTAACAGCATCAGAATTACTCCAAATCACCTGCTCACAGATGATGAGAGCAATGCTTCAAAAAGTGATCCACAAATATTTCCATGAAAAGCAATTCAGCAAAAACATAGTGAACAAAATATTGCAAAGGTCTGGAAAGCATTACCAAGGAAACTTGGTGCGTCATGGAGTAGTGAGGGTCAGCTGCTTCCTATGGAGCAGAGGAGACAAGACAAGGAGGCTCCTCGGGGTGGCAGGGCAGAACATCTCGGCCAGGGCCAGTTCCCCTCAACCAGGATCAGGGTAGGCCAGGGGTTAGGTGGGGTAGCCCCAGACCTGGGCATCAGACACCTCCACGGGGATGGGGATGGGATGAGGCCAGTCTGGGATATTGGCCTGTGGGTAAGGGTCAGGATCCAAATCAGGGAGGAGGATTAGAGTCAGCCCCAGGCTGGAATGGCCATGTAAGGCGATGGGGATGGAGCAATCTGTTATTGATGCCTGATTCTCAAGAAGCCATGTGAATACTGTGCTGTGTAGCTATGGCAATACATGCACTTAGAAACAAAAACGCCACAACTGAGAATTTCTAATTTTAAATGTTGAAGAGGATTTAAACAACAGAGTTTAAATTACTTTGTTTAAACTGATTTCCATAGTTTGTGAATTGAACTTTAATTTTAGTACAGTGACTGAATTGTAATCTAACTGAAGAAAGACACATATGGCTATTTCCCATGTTGCTGCCAAATACGCAGTGCTCACATAGCATTAATGTTCGCTACATTTTCTAAAGGGTCTACAGCATATATTTCATCTGACTTGCCTGATATTTGAAATAATTGATTTTTATTCATGGAAACTGATTCTGTTTTATGTTGTTAAAATGAGACTGCAGGAAAACATTCTAAGTCTTCTTATCTTCATTGAAATTACCTCAAAGATTCACAAATGGGAGAAGTGGGCTTGATCCCCGCCTTACTCAATCTAGTTCCAAAGACAGTTTTGGTGGTCTTTTCCTTCTCTCGTAGGATTTACGCAGAAGACAACTGCTTTAAATTCCTGTTTAATACAAGTCTTAAATAATCATCTACCTCTCTTTTTATTACCCATAAAAGAATAAATAAAATTCCACACATCCATTTAAATTAGCTTAAAGTCCAATGTATTAAAACATTTCCCACGAAAGACTTCTTGAGTAGAACCTGTTCTATCATTCAAGCATGTTCAAATCCACAGTTTGCATGTTCTGCTTTCTCATAAAAGTTCTCTAAAAAAAAACCCCAAAATGCTCTAGTTTGATTTCAGTTATAATATATTTGATTATCTAACACATCACTACTGTGTTGGCTTGTGAATCAAGAAACATTTTTATTTCTAACTGTTCTTTCAGCCACTAGTAGAATCTATAATCAACTTGAACAATTTTGTCCTTTGTTACCTTGCTATAAATTGTGACAAAGATCCTATTTACATTGTTGCGGCATAGAACAAAGTTTCAAATATTGCAGGAGAAATAGGTTGTGAATATCCATGGTGTCTAATATATAACGCAATGTTCAATAGGTTGCCTAGTACAAGGTGGGATTGAAGATGCCTTGCATACATAAAAAGGCACATCATACCCTTTATCTCAGTGTATTTGCTTGCAAATGCAGATCTGCTCTGCAAGGTAATGTCCCAGCCAGGTTACTTGTGTCTGAAAGTAGGAGGAAATGTCTTCCGGAAGCTAGATTCAGTATCAAGTGTGCAGTTACCACTTGGAAAAAGAAAAAAAGAACATAATGCATTAACTGACTAGGATACTTCTTCTAAAACAGATCTCTTTTAGAATATGGTGCTTGGTACGCGATGTCTGTGTTCAGACAAGGACTGTCAGCTGGGTGATGAGAAACTTCCTCCAACACAGACTTTCTCTCTTCCAGTCTGTCAGATGCTATTTGTCCATTTCCCTGCATCATTTTGAGCCTTGGTCACTTAGGACAATGCTCATATAACCATCAGTGGAAAAGGTTAAGGGTCTTAATGTGCCCCAAGCACTTTAAAAGCCTCAGAGGAAAGGTTCAGTGACTGAGCAATATTATCTTACAGGCTAAAGACTTTCTTCTGTTTAATATATATAACTAGATGTGCTTTTACTGTAATGAGCAGAAGTGACCACTAAGGTCATTGATAACATTTTGCATTTATAGAACCATTTAGAAATATTTCTATCTCTTCACAGTATCCATGTGGAGGAGTTTTACAATCTTTTTCTTTCATCAGATTGGCCAATGGAACAATATTTTTCCACAATGGTTTTAGAACATGGGTAGAACTTGGAGTGGTAGTCAGGAATTTGGATGTGTGTGGCTAGGCTGTTTCATCTTCTTCAGAATTAATAGAAACTTTAGCTACTCAGGGACTTCAGGAAGACTTTCACAGTTCCATATACAGAAAGTAATGGATTTGAATAAAAGATCTTTGACAGTGAAGACACCCAAGGAACTTATTCCCTTCTGTCTAATTATGAAAGCAATCATGACCTATCTAGCTGATATTTCAGGTTCTGTGTTTAGTAGCATTGACATCTTACACTCTCTTTGTGTTTCCATTTTGTTTAAATAGAAAACAATGAAAATCTGATAATCTAATACTGTTGTGGCAGATATTATAATGGGTCATGAAACTTTTTTTCTCTGAAGTACCAATTTAGATACAACAACACATACCCTAAATTAAATATTTCCAATAATAGGGTCAGCTTAGCCATCTTGGCTTTAAATTGACATAAGTTAATCTAACACACTGGGTAAATCCTCAGAGAGCTGGTGTTAAGATACCAGAGATACTCTATCACTGACACCCAAAATACTTCCATTAAGTCCAGAAAGTTGTCATACATTTCTGTTTCAGCATAGGCACATCCAAAGGAGAGAAGGGCTCAAGTCTGAGGCATGTGGTTGGGGAGGCCTGTGAAACTTTTGTACTCATTGTGGATAAATGGAGTATTTCAGGCTCCAGGATGACCATTTGACACTTCTTCAAGAATGCAAAAAGCAGGTTCAAATGAAATTTACAGTGTTCTGAAACAGCTGAATTTTTCTTAAGAGAAGAAATAATAAGAGACAAAACTCTTTCCTCCTTTACTGAAAGCTAAACCCTTAATGCAACAAAATAATTCTAAAAGGAACAAATCTCTTTTTCTCCATGTGATGTGATCAAGTATATTTGTCATGGGTAGTTTGCAAAGTACATGTCTCTGACACTATGTTCGTCACAAGATTTGTACGTAGCAAAGGCCCAGTAAAAGCTTGGGAAACAAATCCTTGCTCATTATAAGTAGAGCATGGAACAGGCTGATATCTGAGCAGTGAGCGAACAAATGACCCCTTACAGAGGTTATTTACATTTTTGGAGTAAAAACTGTAATGCCTCTTCAGGTATTGCCAGTGGTAAATCAGTAGTTTGAATACTCCTTTGTGAGAACAAAATGTGAAACAAGTCAATGAGAAAAGCTGTTAACTATTAAGCCCTGTAAAGGTCACATTAATTGAAATCTATGTGTAAGCCATTCAATTGTAACAGCTTGAGTTTTCCTTTTCTGCAGTTAGTCTATCATTCTCCAAATATTTTACACAACAGCATTGATACAGTTTCTCTTTTACGAGTGAGAGAATAACTTACTTTTTGTATGTCCTGATGGCTTTTACAGTTCTGTATTTTTATCTACATTTAGATTACTATTTAAAAATATTATGCATTGGCAACTGAGTCACGCACAGTAGGCCATTGCCTCCATACACAATCCTAAAAGTACGGATCTTCACCCAAAGACTCACCCACAGTAAAATCAATGCTTTAATATTCTATACCATGAAAGAAAAAAATTGTGGGTTTTGAGAGTAACAAGTGTGAATGGTTTTCTTGAATTCCAGACCAGAGGTAGGAAGATTTAGTCACGCACAGTAGGCCATTGCCTCCATACACAATCCTAAAAGTACGGATCTTCACCCAAAGACTCACTCACAGTAAAATCAATACTTTAATATTCTATGCCATGAAAGAAAAAAAATTGTGGGTTTTGAGAGTATCAAGTGTGAATGGTTTTCTTCAGAGCTGAGAGAGATCCTGAATTCCAGACCAGAGGTAAGAAGATTTACCTTTATCACCTCATGTACATAGTGGAATTTTATAGATGCTGCAGTCTAGATTCCTTCAGTACAGTGACATGTCCAGAAGGTGATTCAAGGCTCCCATTACAATGTTATCCATTGAGTACAGTCCACTAAAAATAAAGTGAGTTTAGGTTGACTATCTGAATGCAGATGTCAGCCTACAGGTAGTGGTGTGTATGTTTACAGTGCTACTCATTAGCATTTCTGTAACCTGAATAATGCTGTAAGTGTCTTTAAAACACAAAGGAAGACAATTTTTCCATGATGTTTCACTGAGTGTGGAGACTCTAGAAGACTTCAATTAATTTACTTTAATATTAAATATTTTTGATTCACTGAGAAGCAAATAGGATTAAAGAATACTGACACCTGAATGACTTGGAGATCTAAGTCTTACATTGGAAACTCACGTCATCATCTTACTATACATCCCCAGAGTCAACCAACACTCCTTACCAGGCACTGGATAAACAATTTGACTGACTAGGGCTTGTTTTGCTTAAATTAAGATTGTTTCGTATGGTCCTCTGAAATCTAGCAGAGCAAGTCAACCTAACAGCTTCGTGTTTCACTTGCCTTAAACAACCATTCTGTTCTTTTCACTCAGAAACTTTTTTCAGTGAGCGGTGATGACTAGAGTTCAGATAAGTGTTTTCTGTCCAGTCAAGCTTAAGTTTTGTTATCTGATACATGCATAAAACTCCATACAACCCAATCTAAGATAAACAAACCAAAACAATACCTCAGTAAAATGGGGACAGACAAATGGGAATTGGAGAAGCATTGCATGGGATGTGCAGCATTAGCAGGCTTGTTACATCAAACAACATTTCGGTTAAAGATCTGAAAACTTTAGTTAACTTCTTTTCTTCTCATCTATAATTTCGTGTTCATTTTTATATCATGGACATAAAACCAGCTGCTGCTAAAACATATAGAAAATGATTGCAATAAAGCTGATTTTGTTGTAGTAAACAACAATTCCACTTTGTGCAAGTAGAACTCAGAGCAGTTATATCCTACAATAACTAGATGCAGTTCTTTAGCAGAAAAGTTTGCTTTGTAACTAAACTGTGACACAGAATAGGCTCTAAGTGATGGGGCTTCAGAAAAGCAAAGAATATCCATGGGAAACATCTGGCTATACAGTAGGTTTATAGCTAATGTTAGAATAATTTAAACAGGTCCTATTCTCTCTTGTTATTAGACAAAGTGATTTCAGACCATTCTGACTTGTAGCTATTGAGACTACTAAATCCTGAGCGAAGGTTCATGCTTTTAGATCTATCTTTCCACTGGTGATGACCCACTCAAGGAAACTGTTAAATTAGCCTTCTTCATCACATTGGAGACAAGCAGCACAACATCTTCTTTCATTTCTTTCCAGATCTTGTTCTTTTGTTAGGCTTAGTTGATAGCACTGTGTATGAAGTCCATCATCTAACTGAAGACTGTCTGTGATCATGATTGCATTTTTTTCATGAGCAATCTGTCAACTGTCATCTGCTACATTTCACCATCATTAATTTTTAATTAAAATGTTGAATGATTTTCTTGATATTCTGCTTTTACTTTTGCATCTTAAAAATCATTGTATTACTTATATCAAGCAGACAAACTACAGAAGAAAATATATGGCAGGGTATACAGAAATTCACTTTAAAAGGCACTAACGGATAGATTTTCTGAATGGAAATCACAGACGTTTCCTTACCATTGCAATAACTTCTATGACCTAAACCAGGATAGTGTTGTGCTGTACACATCAAATAAAACGGCAATTTTTCACTTTCAATTTAAAAGATGAGATGAAACAAGAAATGGTTTCAGCTAGGCAGTTAGTAATTTGTAGGACTCAGGTCTGAATTTGGACACTTAAATTTAGGTATCTATGATGTGAGTATCTCCAGGTGAGTGAGAGGCATTGTTCAATCTCTCATGGCAGTCAG
The DNA here is from genome assembly GCF_000690535.1 of Cariama cristata. Classification (NCBI taxonomy): domain Eukaryota; kingdom Metazoa; phylum Chordata; class Aves; order Cariamiformes; family Cariamidae; genus Cariama; species Cariama cristata. The sequence goes on along the minus strand of NW_009604532.1, from coordinate 46,616 downwards.
TGGAGACCTAGGACATCATTTAGTCATGTTAGATGTCTAGTGGCATTTGAGATAGCTTATGGCAGCTGCCTGGACTCCATATGCCAATTAAGAAGGGCATGGCTCTCCTGTAAGTACTTTGATGTATCTTCCAGTTCTGTGCAAAAATCTTAGACTCCCTAGGGCATTTCAGCTGATGTCAGACACTGACATTTAGATAAATTAATTGAATCTAGTAGAAGGTAGAGATCACAGCTGTTCAAATGCCAGGTTGCCCAAACCTAGGAGTCTAATGCCATTTGAGATATTTTACAGTAGTTCACTTGGACTTCAGCTGTAACTCTGTATGAGCATACATCTCCCCATTGTTCTGTATCATCTGATATGCCAGCATATCTTGAATGACACTAGATGCTTACATCAGGTTAATGAATCATGACATAGATGTCTACTCTAAAAGGAGCTGAATAGCTTTTCCAGGTGCTGTCAACCATGTTATTGAAATATCTGTTGATCCTTGTGAGACCTTAGACACCTAATGAATATTTAAAAGTCTGTATGCATATTCCTAAATTTAGACACATTTTAGACAATCTAAATCTGCACTGTCATTAATTTGTATTTATGCCAGTCTTTTCATAGCTCTAAATAACCCTGCAGAGGGACAGACTTTCCACCTAACCACATTAAAATATACAGATTCAGGAAAACAGAGTTGAAAGTGACTAGTGTATTGATATAAGTTAGTAGCGGACAACGGTAGCTGGTAGCACTCCAAGCTAATACCCTAAAGACTAGCTGACCCTTGTTTTTGGCTTTGTGCTTCACACTCAAAAACATCCCTGAGCATGCTCAGTCCAAAAGTGTTGTATTTTGCTGCCTAATGACTTGGTTAGACAGCAGTTCCAAATGGAATTCTGTCCAGGCCACATGATGGGAGGCTGGTTTTAGTTCGATGGAAGTAATAGCAGGTGTGGAGAGAGCCCTTTGGCAACGAAATGGGCCAGTACAATTTTTGCGTTAATACAACATGTGTTCTTAGTTTCATTTGCATGAAACCTTTTCTGTTCATGTGCATTTATCTAATTGAAGAGAAATGCTAACATTATATAAAAATACACAATGCAGCTTTTGGAAAATAAAGTGCGTATTTGGGAGACAACTGTTCACATGAAGACCAAGTTAGATTTTTTTTAATACTAAGGCAACTCAATAAAGCCAATGAACAATCTTGTTCTTCTAACAAAACTGTCTGATTTTTACAGCTGCATTGGGTGCCTGTAAGGGTCAAGATTCTCTCCTTTTTTTACCCCATTCCCTAAAAGTTCAGCTTTCATTCAGCAAGGACACAGAATCCCCGGAAAAAAGACAGAATTTGGCGGAGAATTTGTTCTTGCTCCTCTGTTTGTTATATTTAGAAACTAAAAGCTCATTTTTGAGCAGTATGGGCATGGTATGTTTATTTGCTGCCTGATATTGGGTTTTCTGAGAATCTTTGATGTGATTTCAGTTTACTGTGTGCCTCTTCCTGTCTACCTTGTAACAGTGCTTGGTATTTCCAGACACGTACTTCTTGTGCTTGAAATCTGAAAAGTACAAAAACCCAAAACAACAACAGAACATATTCAGAGTAAAGGAAACCTAAGCATAGAGGAACTCTCTGTTGGAATCTAATGGTGAAGATGGGAGCTAAATTAAAGGGTCTAAGGAGAAAGCTTGGATCATGTTCAATTTATATTTTTCTGCACTAAGTTGTTTGGGAACATCTCTGTTTAAGTAAGCTTATTGTAACCTGGAAGAAATTATAGCTGTAGTAATAATCCGCAAAAGTCTGAACAAACTAATTATGCTTAGAGATGCCTAGGCTGAGGTGTTACCCTAATTTAAGGCAACATTTTGTGGCTTAGAGGTGCAAGAGTCACAAACCATAAGGAAACATCGAAGAGACTATGAAGTCTCCTTCTAGCAGGAAGAGCTGTGTGTGGTCCTTCATCCTACATGTACTCTCAGTAAAATGCAGGAATCACTGGAAAATAAAGGTGATTAGTGGAGCAAGGGCAGCTCAGTACAATGAATGGCACCTCACATTTCCAGGTTAGCTGAAACTTAGACGTGTCCTTACTAAAGTTCAGGACTGTTGTCAAAGCCCTGGAAACTGAAAACTGTGAATGGAACATTAATACAGAATGTCTGGGAAGCAGCCAGTGGTCCAAGCAGTTGTCTTTCCAAGAAATTAAAGGAGAAGACTTAAAATGTTTTGGGAGCTGCTTTGGGCAAAGAACAACTTCTTATTGTATATTATCGTATTTACTTTATTGTTGCTCATATCTGAATCCTCCTTCAAAAAATGGTTTATTTGTCTCCTTGATTGCAGGACTGAAGTTTAGCTCACTGAGCACCTAGATGGTATGCTATAATTTTACCAAGATCCTCATTGTGGGATATAATTGGTTTTATTAATGATTCCTCGGAACTTAACTTGCCCTATATAACTGCCTGGCTGAAGGATTACACATAGAGCACTTTATTTACTTTTTCCAACTCTACCTGGCAAACATTTCACAAATGCCCACTGCATTTCAGATGAAAGAAATTATTGCACCTTCAACGACTAAGAAGAAGTTCTCCATCCTCAGTTGTTGTAAATTCACCAATCTTCAGTGGACAACACTGATTAATCCCAGATGAGTATGTGACTAAGTGTCACTAAACAAGATCGTTACTGTATTCTCGGAAGCTGTGTTCATAACACTGCAGATCTGGCGTGGAAAACTAGGGTTCACATTTCTGTTTAGAGTGACACATTCACATTTCTAGTTGCCATGTGTTCTGCATACCTTAAAATCAACAACTGGTCTACCTAGCCTGGCAAGAATAAAGCAAACAGAAACAATAAACTCCCAAAACACTCTTGTGAAATGGAGGAATATTAGAAACAAGTCAGTATGCTCTTTGTATCTGTCATATCTTGCTGACTATTTTGCATTCCTATGATATTGCAGCAATTTCTGAGTATGAAACTTCCTTTTCAGTGATGTGTGGTGGGAAGTTACAAATTAGACCTATAGACAAATACACACAAATCTGGGGCAGTATGTTAGTGTGGATGAGAAAATTTCTCTATTCACAGCAAAAGAAGGAGTTGTCTTCATTAGAGCTGTCAGTGACTCCAGTATCCCACCCAAAATACTAGATAATGGTCTGTAGGAAAGAATTCTGTGTTGGCAGCCAGAAGAAGTAACACAACTAGATCTCTTCTACCTCAATTTTTTAAAATTCTTTCAACAGAAGCATGATCTGGTGGGCATCTGGGGATTTAATTGAAATATGATCATTTCACTGACATTCTAATAAGAACACGTACATCTGAGTATGATCTTTTTCCCACTTGTAAAACAAAAGTGGCTTAAGAAGAGGAGTTCTACTCTAAGGAGTTAAACCTCTGAGCACATACTTTGTTCCTACCCTGTGTGACACTTTAACTTGACTTTTGGTTTCCCTTCTCATTTGAAAACTCTCTTGCAAGTATGGGGAGATGGTGCTCTGATGATTGTGCACAGATTTTAGTGGCTTGCTGTATTAACAATGTTTCTGTTTCTGCCAAATATTATTGTCGCTTCAGGATTCTTCAGCATGTGCCAAGAGCTGGCACATCCTCCTGCATTTGTTCTGGCCCTTTTCAGTCCCCACAGTGTAGCAGCACAGGCACTACAAAAGTAATGCAGCAAATCACCCTGGGGACAGAAATGCCAATCAACCAAAGCCTGACTTCAGTAATGCAGCCAGTGTACTTAAACTGTCCTGGAAAACAGGAACTGGAGGAATTGAATAGAATAGAATTTTACAGAAGTTGTTATTAGAAACCCCCCACATTTTCATTGAGCTCAATTGCAAAGCTAGTGTGAGCCTGAGCAAGCAGCAGTGCATAGCTGCTCCTGGGGCAGGGCAGGAATCAAGCTCAGATCCATATTTTCCCTGAGAGCATCAAAATGATTGATGCCAGCTCTTAGAGAGGCTTTGATTATTTTCTGCTTAGTGCTGGCTATTAGAGATGAGAGCTGCCTGCCATCCATTCCCACCCACCTAATGAAAAGGGAGGCAAATTTTGACCTACCCTCACCACAAAGCCTAAACAGCTTTCAGAAATGTAAGTAGCCCCATGAGGGATACCTACCTGTGTCCTCCTGCACAGGAGAGCAGGGGTGATCTGTGCCCACCAAATGTGAGACAGGAGCGCACAGAGGTTTGAAGGCAGAAACTCAAGTTTAAAGCTGAAAATTTAACTGCTTCATGACTGAGAGTCCAAGTTTGCATAATACACCCCAAAGTAGCATTGTGGGAAGACTGACAGAGCACCAGGGTGTGGTTTGAAATCAAAGTTTCAAATGTGAAACCAGAAGTCAGTGCTGTGATCTGCAGTGTGTAATGGGGACATCTCTGATCTGCAAGCAGTTTAATCCTGGTTGAGTCACTGAACCCACAGACGGTTCCCTGTCATAGAAAACAGACTGCTGTGTGTGCTGAAAGTAGTTTCGTTAAGCCAGCTTGGTCTCACTCTCCTGGGGAGACCAAATGTGTTCCAGTTCTGTTCCCACACTGATCCTGGACTCGCAGAGCAGTTGCAATGAAGTCAGTTTGCCATCCTACCTGCAATATGGGAACTATGGTTCTTGCTTAAAGTGCTCTGAGATTTGCAGTTAACTGTGAATGATTAATTTCTTTGTTTGCTGCTCAAAAGAGCTTTTACTTCCATTTCAAAACAGATTTTTTTTCTCAGACCAGCAAGTAATTTTTGGCTTTATCCCAAATAAAATGCTTTTTTTTGGAAATATTATTTATTTTCACTTATTCAAATGCATGAAACACCTTATTAAACCTTTTCCAGCTCATCAACATTCAATGAAGTTTTTAAAATAAATGTAATTTACCTGGAGTCACTTCTTAATACAATATTTCTACAGAAAGTGATTTATTTATTTAGAAAAGACAGGAGTTATTTTATTTCTTGCCTCTCACTGATGTTTTGACACTCTTGCTTCCCTCTACTCTTGGATAACACAGAATAACGCTTAAGAAATTACAGAGGATTTATTTACACTGAGTGATGCACTTGTCAGTGAGGTGGCAATAGCCGCTCTGGCACTCATTGCAAACATAAGAATTTAAACAAATTCCCAAATAGACAGCTGTGATGCCTACTGTCTCCAGCTGTGCTGCCTATGACTACTTTAAAGATCATTTACAACATTCACGTAACAGCAAAATGTTACAATTTGCATGCAATATAAAGGTTCCCTAACTAAACTAATAATCTTCCAATTCAAAAGTGCTATTAATGGCAGAGATTTGTATGTTTTAAAATATCATTATATGCTTAATTTGTCCTTCAAATGACTCCAAACATACGGTGCATCAGTAATGACCTTTTTGACTGTTTTCTGCTGTCTTGCTGAATTAATCCTGACTGCTTCATCACTGTAAGAAATCATAGATTAGTTAATTGGAGTGTTGAATCTGAATTTAGTTGTTATGACTGCAGCTGAACACTTTTCAAATGTTTAAGCCTTTCTGCTACCTCAACACCCTTTCAGAAAAACAACCTTTCGGTGTCCTCCAGAAATTAGCTAGCAAAGACATTTACCATAATCTGGGAAATCACTGAAGCATCAATCAGGAAGTCTTTTCCCCCTTTATTTACTTGTTACCTAGGAAGAAACTCCACTGTTTTTATGTTATTGATTCTTCCTTGATTGTTAGATTATACACTAGTGTTCTGTAG
>NW_009604532.1:0-40827 GCF_000690535.1 Cariama cristata | reverse complement strand
TTCCTGCTGCTCATAATTTCCAGTTCTATTAAAAAGATACTGACAGTTTGCTTCAAACTCACTAACACATTTCAATTTTAAACTGGAATAATCTCACACAGATGCAAACCTTGTTGTTGCCACCCCAGGGTTTGCGTGAATTGGCATACATGATTTTTTTCCCCCATTGTAATTTCTCCAGTTTGTGTGTTCCCTTAGAGCAGCCACTTAAATTCCTTCTTCCACCTGCAATATTATTCCTTTTAGAAAGAACTGCTTTCATTCTACTGGGATATGTCAGAATTAACGTAATGGAGGCTAAAGGAGCCTTCCAAAAAGGTTTATTATATTTAGATTTGAATAATAAAGGCTTCTATGCAAGACTGCATGTAACCTACGATACAATTAGAGCAAAATCTCTTTAGCATTCAAGTAGTCATTTAGACAGGAACTCAGCCACCTAAAGAAAAACCTTTCCACTTCACCATCGCTCTGGGAAGCATGCCCTGAGACTTGTCCAACAGCCTGACCCCATGGAGTTAGTTCTACTGATGTAAAACTAGTGTAACAGGAAAATCAGACTCAGAATTTTCAATTTTTTCAGCTGTTAAGTGCCTTCAAGTTCATTTCCTTTTTGCTATTGATACTGAAAAATGTCACTTACTTGACCTTTTTTTCCCCCTTTTTCCATTTGGATAATGAAAACAGAAGGGTAAGACTCATGGCAACATTACAGAAATGAAATCATATTAGCACTGCCTTCAGATTCTCATTCCTGATCACCATGCTTCACTAGTTTGTTTGTGTATATCTGCTAAAATTATTTAGTCAAATAATATTAACAATCCTTTTTTCTTTTTTTAAACAAAGTAATATGGAACCACTTTTACCTACTTTCATAAATTTCTCACTTGATAGATTTCTTGCTCATGAAAGCTCTTCAGCAAGTCAGTTGACTTCTGGGAAAATTAAGGAAGGATGAATCAGGATTGGGTCATACCTAAACTAGAGGTTTGCTTTCTACAGATCAGTTTAAAGAGTCTTTTTTTACATTTTTACATCAGAGCTCCTACCTATGCTGTTGATAGTATGTTGTAAGAGTAACACATGTGTTTGACTTCTGCTTCATTGAAACACAAACATAATTTCCTTCCTCCTCAGGTCAATTATCTCATATACTTCCAATTTCAAAACCTACCAAATGAATTTATTTGCAAGAAAATAATCCTACATTAAAGGGTGTCCCTGTGAGTAAAGGCTACTCTGTGTAAGACAATGCAAAATCTGAGTCCTTAAATTATAATGTTGGCATTCCAGCTCTTCAGTTTCAGACTCCCAAGAGAATGGTATAAATGTCATTCCCTTTTTGAGGTGGAAACATTAATTTCTATTAGGATGTGGCAACATAGTTCCATATACAGTACATTTCAGGGAATTTTTGAGAAGTTTGTGCAAAACCTCTTATTTGGGTCAGTAGGTATGGGGGTGTTGTGGTTTTTCATGGTTGCTTGGAATTCTCCGTGATAGAGAGTTGTGATCATGTTTTGGGTTTGGTTTTTTTTTTCCTCTTTTCTCATTGCAAATCCATCCTGATGGGTTTTGCAATGTCCACTATCCAGCATTCTTCTGCCGATTTAACATTCTCTGCTGCCACACAAACAAGTTGAATAAACTGTAGCAATGGTATGCAGACAAATGTGTTCCTTTGTTTATAGCAATCGCATAAATCTGTGTGTATTGATAGTGGTGCAGAGGTCTCTGATTATTCTGAAAGAGAGAATTTGGGCAGGATATCAGTCTCTTATGATCCTGAAATAATGCCATGGGATCTTTAACTTCCACTTGAACAAGCACTAAAGGCAGAGAGATGGAAACTTGGATTAACTTCTTACTCAAGTGACACCTCTCGCAATGTTTTTGACCCTTCCTTTAAAGCTGTCACCGGTTGCCTTGATTTATGGAAACACTATCCTTTTAAATCCTCCTCCTTCTTATCTCTGCAGGCAGTTTCCTGATTTGCTTTTCTTTCTCTTAGATCATCCATATTATTTCTTGACAGGGACTGTGTGGGCAGCCACACTTTTGGTGATACTCAAAAAGAAAAATGATTCTCTGTTTTCCAGTAGAACAGAATATATTACGGACGTTTTTAGTAGTTTCACTCAAAATAGTCCAAGTCTTTTTGTTTCAGGTCACAGAAACGAAAATAAAAATACTTTTTAAAATGCAAAAAAAATCACTACAAACTCCATTTCATCCTACTTTAGTTTCACAAGCTAAGTTTCTCAGAAAAATCAGAAGTGTACTATAGTAACAGGATACCATTTCCACCATTCCAAAGAGCTTTCATCAGTAATAAAGATCCTGTTGATCTAACGCTGTTTCACCAACAAAAATAAAAGCTGGTCCCAGCCCCAGAGATTATGTCTATACCAGTAAATAAACTAAAAAGCCATGACCAGGGAGCAAGCTGCAGCATGAACACACCAATATCTACGTTACTTAACAGCTGCCATGCTCCTGGAGAGTGTTATGCCTTGTGCCACTTAGCACTGTCCAGACAATACCTGGGCACAATTCGGGAGACGACACATGTCTGTGTCTGTTTCCCATGGGCAGTTTGGGTATTTTCGTCCTGGTTTTCTTTGGAGAGAAGCTGGATGAAGTGCGTGAAGGCAGGCTATGCCATGTCATTGGAGGTCAGCAGCACAGAACAGTCTTTGTCCATTGTTTGTAACACAGACGCAGACAGGGAGCCTGCAGCTGAAGCACAAGAAAAGTGGCAACAGAAGAACGCAGCAGAGTATCAGCCCACAGGAAGAAAAATCTGGGACATAATGCATCACCTGGGGAAATGTTGCCTATATTGGTATAGCTTTCACAGTATTTAAAAGGAACTTTTCAAAAATGTGATGGTCAAGATGAAAGAAACAATGAAACCTGGTTTAAATACTGAGAACAGGTAACAGGGTAGGATTGTTAGTTTTTGCTTTTTAGACAGAAATACGCATTAGTTAAAAAAATTATAAAGAAACTACCATTGGTCATACTGTTACTATCTGCTGCCCATACCTGTGGCTTTCACATTTTCCATTGGGGAGCGTACACTCAAAGAGTTAATTCAGCTCTTGTACAAAAAAAAAGAGTGATGAAGTGGGACAAGAATGGAGCAGAGCAAATTTCTCCTGCTCCACTGGTGGCTGATCCGCCTTATGGGAGCCTGACCTTTCCCAGATACTCATTTACACACACCCCATAAAATGTTCAATACTCTCTATTATGTTGATTTTCATGCCATGGGTTGGGAAAATCTTAAAACAATGCCAGAAAGGTAATTTTGTAATGATGACTACTGGTAAATTGGTTACCATATAACAGCCTTATGGTGGAAACTGACATCTTCTTTGGGATGTGAGAAACTTTTGAAATATGCTCATAAGAGATTGAAAACATGAACAAGCAAGTTATACTTGATGTAATTCTGAGAAAAACATCCATAAAAGGAATAAAGCCGCAAAAAAGTGTACAAAATAGTAAGTCAAATATATCACTTGAATTTGGATCAGTGGCCTCTACAGAGTAATATCTTGAACATCAAAGGCATTAAAGAGAAGAGTCAGACCCTCGCAAAGTGAAAATTAAAAATAAATCTACCTCCAGCAAGGTCACTTTCTTTCTAATATTAGTACTGTAACGTTCTTCTGTAGAGATTGAAACTGTCCCACCACAAATGTTCTACATGGGAAACAAATTAGGGAGTTGTGAATCAAAAACTGTAAGTGGATTCACAAGGCTTTTCCTGTTTGTTTGTTTGTTTGTTTTTTAACACGAACCTGCAGTAAGTTTCTTTTCAGTTTTTTTTTTATTTTATGTCACTCTGGTGAAGAAATGAACTTTAACATGAATGCCAGATCATTCTGCAGACATCATCTCCTGCTTCTCCAAATCAGTCAGCTTGGGTAAGGACACAAACAAACGGCACAGTCGCAGTAGGCCCAAACATCCTGAACTTCTACTCATTAAAGCTGGACCTTAGGACAATACAATATGGCCTCCCCTAGAGATATTTTTTCCAAGAAAAAAGAATAATACACTGACTATTTCAATTTATTTTTTTTATTCTGTCTTGAAACTTTTGTGATGAAGCAGGGAAAGTGTAACACGATTTCATTATGTCTTGAGTATATACGGTGTGAATATTGACTTTTTAGCCATTAAAAATGTAAACATAGCTTGTAGATTCCACACAACTTTAATACATGACCAGCATAGTTACTCAGACTATGGGCATTTTAAGAACATGCCAAGATTGCGGCTATCAAAAGCAGCTAATTTTACTCAATAAATTTAGTACAGCTTGCTTAAATGACTTAAAACTTGCAAAGTTGAAGTCCTCTTTTTCCCAAAGCCAATTACCACAAACTTATGGAAGAAAGCCATTTTTTTTCTACATGAAACCCAAGTTCTTAAGTTCTGTTCACACAGTTGGGCATGCAGAATCAGCAAAGCTCTTAAAAATTCCCCAGGGTTGGCTTAGACCTCTGTGACTTAATGACAGTGTAACAATGGGATAGCGTTTGTTACAGTCTTCCCAGAAACTTCCAAATAAAATAAAATAAAATAAAGAAATAAATAAAATGAAATTAAATAGCCATTCAATCTTCTCTGACAGAGATAGTAGTTGCAACGGTATTAACTGGCAAATTTGTTCAGACCGAGAATGTAACCCTCACTGTGTTTACTGCAACGAGACCACTGCCACAGTCATTGGAAGTGTAGTATGTGAAAACTCTTTGTTGTTTCTGCACTACTTTGTTCTGCTACAGCAGCTGAGGCAATTTAAAGGCCAGCTGATGGGAATTACTGCAGTACAAATGTGTAAAGTGAACATTATGTTAATATCGCAAGCCAGTGTAATTTAGCACTTCTGCATCTCTTGAAGTCATAGTACTAGATGGCACGTTGTCTCCTTTGAACTGAAGATATGTCTCTTCTTAATGAGGGGACCATTTTTAACTGATCACTGAGAGACACTTTTGCTGAATATTTTACATAATTTTATGGTTCTTACAATCCTGATCCTTTTTTAATAGAGAAAAATTGATTGGCTTTCTCAAAGGAATCGTTCTGGTGCTGGGAAAGGGAAAACAGTCTGTAAATGTTACATAAAAACAGGAGAGGAATTGAGTTACAGAAGTACCCCAAAGCATCCAAACCAGTAAAACATATCACATATTATTCTTTAACAGTGCAGCCTCTTCAGAGGTACTAGACTGCTTCTCTGAAGTCCTGCATTATATGTGATTGACAAGAAAACTACACTCTCTATCTTGAAGCTGACTTGACTACTGAGAGTCAGGCCTTTGGCATCCATAGAGAAACCTCCTTTTGTCCTAACAAGACTGAGCACACACAGGTCATCCTGTGTCTGTTATCTCTTTCCTGCTGTTAAAGCATTAGCTTTATCCGTATTCAGTTTGGGTTTCTGTCACCTGTCACTCCAGTCCCAAGTGACACAGCCTGGGGTGATGCTCTGTGCCACCCTTGTGTGTGTTGATGGACACAGCTAGTCTTTGCCCACTCCTTCCTCCCGTCTTTCCTGCAGTCATCTCAACAGTAAGGCCCACAACAGACTTGACAGCAACTAGACAGCTGGTATAGATTATAACGGGGCTGTGAAAATAAGACAGCTGTAATTTGGGGGTTTTTTTTAGTTCCACAAATGATCAAAAGGAGAGAAAGAGAGAAAAAAAGAAGATGGTATATGACTAGGTATAGGAGGAAAATCAGTTCTGATCTGAAAAGGTAAAAAACTGAAAACTTGTTCTTTTGTCTAACAACCCAACCTAGTTCTTCTGAAGAAAGCTACTACTGGAAAACAACTTGACCCTCCTTCTGATTCAATACCCTGTCAGTAGAGGCTATCAAACCCTTGGGAAGGATTCAAGGGTCTTTTAGGGTTGGGATCAGGTTCAGGTTCAATGCATCCTCTGCCTGAGGATATTTGAACGTACTTCATCCTCCCTAGACGAATGCCATAAGTGCAGCTTCATGACAGTCTCATGGTTGAGCTCTTCCACTTTCTATAAATAAACATTCACAAAAGTGGAGCATAATTATCCCTTCCCAGGTGAGTGTCTCAAAAAAAGTGAGCGGGATAACTAGCGCTAACATTTTTATGTGGGATAATGTATATTTAACTCAAAGTTCTCAAACCAGAAACTGGAGGACACCCCCAAAATTTCTGGCATAAGATTGCCATATTCACTTGAAATCTACTCTGGTTTATTGCATGGTGAGAGAATTCCTGTGGGAAGAGAAAGATTTGAATTACTTTTTGTGTCAGAAACAAAATTTGAGCCTGTGTTTTCCAAACTCTGGATGATTTCTATAATTACTGAGTAAAAAAGGAGACATTGTTTCTGTTTCTCTTTAAGGCAGATTTAAGAAACTTGCCCTTTTCTTTCCAACCTCATAAAATTTTCTGGACATAGAACTCAAGAGAGCTACTATTTGTCAAGAAAGAAGAAGTAAAAAATAAACAAAAATTGCCCAGGTTTCACTGTAAATCTTGTTCTCAGATTTAATCTAACCTAGCCTAATCCAAGCTTCTCAGTTTCCTCAGATATGCTACACAGTTCAAGGTCTCATTACAGCATTCACACATTAATATTTTGCCATTTATTTATTCTGAAGATCCTCTGCATGTTCTGATTCATATTGGAGCTACGTATTTGATGTATGGGCTTCCTGACACAGTGAGGCGATAACTCCTGATGGAAGGCACATTAGGATTTTCTGGGAATACAAGAAGAGAGAAATCTGAAGAAGACCAACCAGAGAATGTCAAAGTATATATTGGGTAGAGGCTATTATTTTTACTGCCTGGTGATATCACATTAAAACTGTTCTGCACTGCGTCTTCTGTGATATACTTTATTTGATGAAGTACAACTCCCATGATAAAGTGTTTATTAAAGCCAAAATCAAATATACATGTAGAACTCTCTTAGAGAGAAGCTTAACCCCAGTTGAACTAGAACAATGATCTACAATAACTAGGTGTTCCTAGATTAAATACCTGAACTGCTTGTTTTGGAGATCACATCTCAAAGTAACATAGCTGCAGATCGTGTTTTGCAAAAAGTAACAACCTTGATCTGTCTTAGCTGGGTCATAAAATTGTTGTGAGGGGTTATTGTAGAGCATGTTCTTTATGCAAGTGTGTTCCAGGTTAGATCATTGGACTCCGAGATGAAACCTCTGCTTTGACAGCTGGCAAAGGGTTGTGTCCTTCAGAGAGACGCAAGTCAAAAAAAAGCCTGAGGAAATGCACTGGCCATGGCTTAAGAATCTCCTTTCCAATCCCTTCTTTTATGAAAGGTGGAAGGGAAGGCTGGAGGCACTGCAGAGGTAGAAGGAAGCTTGCTTGGAGGAAGGGAAGCAGCAGAGCTAAATTATAACTTATGAATAATCATTTCTTTTTTTGTCACGAGGTTTTATTGCATTTGGCACTGAACGGCCATGTCTTTGTAGGAATTTATGTTCATGCCTCATTCAAATGAAAAAAACCTGAATAATCCATTTCTAAAATAAAAAGAACATGCAGGAGCATCCACAAGGAAATTGCCTCTTTCATTTGACCCAGCTTTAAAAATGTGTAAAAGCAGGAATTTACTGTCCAACTAGTTTGGTCAAATTCTGCTTGGTTGCCCTTGGGTTTTGTAGCTAATCAAGCAGAGAAAGAAACCTGTTACCCATGTTCAAAAGTGAACGACCATGGGTAAAGTAAGATTTAAAAAATTTAGAGTATCTCCAAAGACTTTTTCACACAAGTTTTTGGTGCTGGTACTAGAATTAACTACAAGAATTATTCATCCCTATCAAAATTTATCTAAAGATTCCCTGAGAATTGAACACTGGGCAGCTTGTGTTATGTTAGGTACACAGACTTGAAGAGCTAGTTAAGTGGAACCAGTGTCTGTGGAGCCTGGTGTGAGAAAACAAGATGTCCCACCTCTGTCTAAGGTGGATGTTGTATTTACTTCTTTCCTGTCTCGTCTTAGAGGCGGACCTATGCAGTGGCTCCATATGTTTCCCCTGAATCTCCTAGGTTGCTTTTAAAGCTGAGTGACAGCAACACTTGCACTAAAAAGAACTAAAGTTAGGGTTTGCTGAACCAAAGTTCAGTGTATGTGGGTGTTCTCACAGTTAGACACTTGTGTGCCCATGGCAACTGACTTCTCATGATGTCCACTTTGTTGTGTTGTTCTTGGATGGCTGAAATAGAGAACGCTTTTACAGTTATTTGCTTCACTTGACTGAGGATGGAATGGTTCCAGTTGTGTAAACAGCTCGTGGTGCTCTTCCAGTTTTTCTCCTCACTACCCCATGGAGATGAGTTTGCTTAAGCAGGGCATAGTATGAGAAGAAGCTCTGCTGGATTCCTTGTTCCAAACCTTCCAGCACATCTCAGGCCTGAACTACAGAGTCTCTGTCAGTACAGCCCTTGACCTCTCCTTGAACAAAAAGAACGAGTTTTACCACATTAAGTCCTGGTTTTGTCTAATGGACAATTAGGAGAGCTAACTAAACACATGTGACTCTTGGTAGGACTTTAACTTAGACCTTCAGAGACGATCAGTTAATATCCCAATCAACTACACATTTCTCTATTCTAATGCAAGTCCCTTGAGATAACAAAGGTACAAAAAGCAGTATTATCTAATTAACACATGCAGTTGGAATCTAATCTTTCATTTTCCCTTGGAATGTCTCAGCTGAAACAGCACTCACATCACTACAGGATTTATGAGGATTACATAAAGTGCTTTTTCCCATACACATAGTGAGTATGAGTTTCATCCATCAATGCAAGCTTACATAAGCCCTGTAAATGAACGGTTATGCAGGACTTTGAAATCCTATCTCAAGTGGCAGACAAAATGGAAAGTGTATAGAATACAATTTACAATGTGTGGATATGCATTTTTTCTCACGTATAGTTGTAATCTGTAGTTTATGAATATTACATTGAGGCTGGAAGGTATAACGTTTCATATAACATAGTTTTCCTTTGTATGCTTGATAAAGTAAAAAGCATGGGAATTACAAATCATGTTTTGATATTCTATGTCTGAGTAATAACGTCTGAAATTTACTGCTCATTTTAGAGGCTTACTTCCCTCAAAATATCCAAAGTTACACATTTAAAGAGTGAAAATTTGTACTTATAAGCCCTTGGCTCCTAGTTTTATGGCCACATGACTAGATGCTTCCTAGAAAAATGATGGAGAAAGGAAAATGCCTGAGTCCTGGGCTGATACAAATTCCTGTAGTTACATTTGTTTCTGGAGCTATGTTGTTGATGTCTGCTGAACATATCACACACTGTTAAAAAAGTATTTAACAAAAAAAAAAGCATTCACTGCTGACTGGCAAGTGGCCCTCTTTCTCCACAGATATCAAACAACACAATGTATTGAACCTGACAAATCAGATGTGGAGGTTACCACTACAGGTCAGACAAAAGGTTCACCTAGCCTTTTCTCATGCAGTGACTACTGCCTGCTGCACATGAAGAAGAAACACGCTCAAAGAAACAGTACAAATATAAAGTGGCCTTTGCCCTTATATGGCCTTTTAGTTTTGCCAAGATGAGATCTCATCTAGACCTTTGAAAGAAGTGGAAGATACTCAAAACTTCAGAGTGGAGACCATCTTTGTTCTTCCAATTCTCAACATTAACTTTGTTCTCAAGCCCTTCAGTATACTTAAACCTTATTCCCCAAGGAAGTAGCAGTAGCAACAGAAAAAGGTCAGGCAGAAACAAACATACTTTAGAGGCCACAGAGACAGGGTAGGCAGTAGTCTTCTATTCATGAACAGTTGATCTTTGGCTTCCTTTGGCATTTCCATAGAGGTGGAAATCATACCTGTTCTTGGGTTCTTTGAAAAACAGTGTAAAAGAAAGGCCCACACTCTCCTTGCTATCTTTAGAGGAGCTGTCTTAGTGCAGAGAGAGCTGCTAATTGTAAAAGCAAGATCACGGAAGAGGAAGGTTTTGAATGCAGCTTGTGTAACTGTAATGGAATTCTAATTTGAAGGAGTGCTGAGCACTGACCTGGAAAATCACAACACAGATATCTAAGAGGTGGCACCAAAAATCTCCAGTTAGTTTTAACAGCTGAGCCTACAAAATGCAAATTGCATTGCCCAGAGAATTCTTAACAGCTAAAAAAAATTCTGTCTCCTAGACTAGACACTGGTTAGGATGCTTTACTTGAATAATTTCTGAAAAATAAGACCCTAAAAAACATAAAAAATTTCCTGGTAAAAAGATAATAATTGTATTTGTACCTCATTCAGTCCAGCTGGATTAAGTTCTTGCTGAGCACATCAGACAGCTTTTATTTGCTTCTTGTCATGCTAAGGAAGAAGACATTTAATATCAGAAAATAGCTTTAAAACTATATAAATCTTTGCAGCTGAAAAAGGACCCGCTCAGACTGAAAATTCCTGCTTTTTAAAACAAACTCACTTTCTTAGAGTGTTTTCAATCCAAATATCCAAAGTAATGTTTAACCCTTGTTGTTTTTTTCACCCCTCTTCTATGATATTCTTGTTCATTTGTTGCAGTATATCTGGTTTAAATTTCAGCTCTTTGCTTGTTGCTCAATACACTGATTTTTAAGCATCGTGAAGTCCCCTTAAAGCAAATAAATTTTTAAACTCCAGACCACACTCCAGCTTTGGAACTTTGTATGGCAAGAACACTGATGCATGTCTTTCACTATGGAGTGCTTTTAAACAATAAAAATGTCTTGAAAGTTAAATGGACAAGCCTGGATCAGATATCCACTCCAAAATGCCATCATTCTGCAAACCTGCGAAGCTCAATAGGACAATTCACAAATAAAAAAATCAATCATTTAAACGCAGTGGGAGCATAGCCTAGACTTAGACAAGTCCAGGATTTAGAATTTAACAACATACTGTATCATTTATAACAATATGTCTGACATATAAATTTGCATCTGTCTACATTTGTCATATACAGATGTAGAATTTATATTTTATTTTCACAATTCAGTTTTCATAATGAAAATATTTCTGGATTGTATGATCATCTAGTTCAAATATCATACTAAAGAAATGTGACTCCTCATTTTAGAAGATGTGGAATTTTTGTGTGTCTACAAAGTCCATTGGTCTTAGAAATCTTTTGGACTATCCACAAATTGAATTACAGGCTATATTTTGAAGAAAAAAATCATGAATAATGAGGAAGAAGGTTTGATTTAGTGAATAGTTCAGTCAGAATTACTAAATAAAGAGAGAGGACATAGTGTTGCATCTGGAAACCACGTGTGTTAGGAAAGGACGTTCATTCCAAGACTGGCCTTTGGCTTAGGTTTCTCTGTTTAGTTCTGTTCACCCTTGAGGTGTAACAGGCATAAACTTCACTGTTAACTCTGAATGCAGATAGCATTACCAGGATTTATATAATCTGTGTGCAAATTCATTTACAAAATGAGCTGGTTGCTTCATTCCTAGAAAAGGTTTGATTACCTAAGTACTTGGATGCAATGATTTCTCATTCTCTGTGTTAGCGGAGACCCATGACAGCTGATTTCACCTTGATTATCAGCCATCACCCAGTTTTTCTACTCTGAAGTCACAAGTTAGTTTTTTTGGCTGATATTAATCTGGGACATACGTTTCAAGTAGCAGCCTAGATTAAACAATCAATCCAATTTTTGAATGTAAATTTAAGGAACTATTTGAAAGATCCCGCTAGAATAAAATAAAGGGAAAATGTCAGGGGAACCTACATGCAGAATGAAAGCGAACTACCTTGCCAGCTTCTTGCTGAATTTGTCTGAATATTCCTGTATCTCCAATTGTTTTTAATTTGAAGTTTTGAATTGCATTTGACTGGTGTTGCAATGTCATCTGTGTAAAGCTTTATTCATACAGTCTTCATTTCATGTGTGCTTTGCTCAGTCAAGGGCTAGAAACAAAGAAGAAATTTTTTAAATGAACAGAAACGAATTCCAAGGATGAGAAGATATCCCTCAGGAGTTTCAAAGGAACATGAAATGAGTAATATTAACAGGAATTCTATAGGCTAAATTAATTGTTACCATTCCTAAACACTTGAAAAATCAGTCAACGGCTTACATGAGAGACTCAAAATACACAATGTTTTCCAAGCACAGTCTTCAGATATCTTTTATTTGCTTTTTATTTTTTAAGTTGCTATGGTTTGAATTTCCAATCTTTTCTCTGCCACAGGCTGGAAGCTGATGTTTTATGCACTTTTAGTGGAAATTGATCTTATAAGAAAACAAAGCTTGGAGCTGAATTTTCAGAAATCCTTCAACTATTGCAAGACTTGAGATAATATGATGAGATTTGGCATCACAGAGGCAGGTAAGAAGTCTCCCACTTAACACTGAAAGTTTACTGTATATGACACACCATGTTATAAGATCAGTAAGACTGCATGAAAAAAAACATTTTACAAAGCACAGGGCTCTTCTGTGCAGTGTTTTGATGTATTTCCCAGGCTGGTAAGATGCTGAAAATGGTCTAAGCTTTTGGTAGCTTCATTCAACTCTCCTCAAAATATTCCCAGATCTCTTTCATTGACCAAGTGAATACCAGATCTGTTTAGGTGGCATCTGACAGTGGGAAGCATTACGGCATTTTGCTTCTGTGATTCAGAGGTGGCTTGAGAGGCTCCCTGCCCAAAGGACCCCAGTGTGTTACTGTAAAACCTAAGAGTTGTTCCACAGAAAGCTTTCTCAAAAAAGGGGGATCATAACAGTTTGGCAGGGCCCAAGAAATCATCCCTTGGAATCTTTTCATCAGACCTTCTACAGTGCTTCTGTATTGTGCGGGCTCGCTTACTGCAATCTCATACATGACTGTTCAGGGGGGCTCTGGCAGAGGGAGACAGCTGAAGCTATGTTGTTATACAGTGCTGCATCAAGGTAAGCTAATAGCATCGCTTGCTCCCTTTCTATAAGAGAAGAAATAAAAAACAGAATGTGTGAGGTTCTACAGCACAATACTGCAAAACTCATGCTTGAAAAACTCGTTATCTATGAAATGCATTGCACTGCCTTCATCAGATCTTAAGAACTGGGAATCTCCAGTAATTATATGATATCTTCTGTATCACAAAGTCTTAATGTATTTATCTTCTCAACAATTTTCAGGGAATTGGGATTAGACCTTCCTGTGAACTGGGAGACAGGACACAGAGCTTAGATTACCTTGGACAAGTCTTCAAAAGAGTTGAACCTGGGCCATCATGAGACCACACACTTCTTTTTCACATAGCCAGGTAGAATTCGCTTTTTGTTTCCATCTCACAAAAATAGAGCTCCTTATAATTACACTTTAAGTTTAAACTGCATTTTTATTTCCTCTCCAAGAAGACACTAAGGTTGTAGCAGGAGTTTAATCTGCCTTTTATTTCTACCAGGAAAGTAGCCTGACTTTTTAAATGGACTTGCTGTGATTTCTAAGTTGAAGACAAACATGAAAGGATTTTATTAAAGCCAAACTACTTAGCCTTTTTGAAACACCCCTGCTTGGTATTTGCTTTCTGCACATAAAACCTGTTTTTCTTTCATCCCTCCAAAACAGTTTGATAAAAAGACCCTCAAGCTTTACTATTCAGCAAGTGGGCCTTTAAAAACAAATTTTGGGTAATACGAGTTTTTACAACACATTTATATATTTATTTCTTGTACTAGTGTATTTAAGGGCTGTGAGGAGTTGAGGGGACTGACTGCTTTTTCTAAACCACATGGGGTTTTTTTGGCATTAGCGATGAAGCTGTTCTATGCCAGATAACTAAGGCTTATGAACAAAGCTACTTAATTTAAAAGTTCATGCACAGGTTACAGAAACACCGGTGGTGTGAGCAGGTTTTCTTCTCCTTGCTTCTTCTAAGTTCTTAAACACCTACTTTCACAGCCACAGCTAACTCCAACTGAGGGCTGTATATATCCCTGAAGAAAGCAAAATGCCTGTGCTCTTGGTTCTCCAGGCATGCTCAGTAAACCTGGATGCAGGTCCTGTGGCAAGCCCTCATTTACTGCTTAATTCTTTTTACAGGCAGCAGGTATTAAACCAGCTTCTTGCAGCAGCTGTTCTGGGAAACACTGGCATGCCTGTAATCCTCCCGGCTGAAATACTCTTAGGTATTTACTGATTCTCACTGCACACAGCTGAGGAGGCTCCAAGTCACTGGAGCCAAACTAACCCTGGGGTCTTGGTGTTAGTAGCCAAATGTAAAAATGAAGAAAAATGTATGTTCAGAACCTGAATTTTAGGTTAAATAGGAAAAATACCCAGATCAAAAACCTCTACCATGGGGCACCCAGGAAGGTTTGGTTTAGCTCTTCAACCCTTTTCAAAACCTTTTTTTTTTCCTTTAGATTTAATTCAGCTTTTGAAATACAGAATATAATTTCAAACTGGAATAAGAAACATATTTGCTTATGCCTCAAAAAGATGAATTGATTTTTTTTTTTTTCCCCTGGATCTTTGTTTTAGTTGAAACTACTTTTCAGATTCTATTTCATACTTTGGTAACCCTGAAGTTTGAGGTTTTTTATTTTACTTTTAAGCAACTATAGAAATAAAGTATTTACTGAAAATCATCACCCAGTGCTGGAAAATCTCTTTTGAAACACATATAATGAAGAATGTTCTCAAAGAAAATATTGAAAAGGAACTAGCAAATATCCTACTCCAAGATGAACTGAACTATAAAGAATATAGACTTTAGTAGGCAGATCAGTTCCTCATAATAACTTAATCTAATAATCAGGCTGACTAAGGATTTTGTATCCTTTGGTGAAAAGAAGGATATAAGAAATAGCTGCATGCTAAAGTCCTGGTTCACTGGCTTCTCTCAGACACTTAAGTTTTATATTACAGCCTCAGCTAATTTATTTTTTTTTTTTAATACTAGATTGCTTTATCTTCCTTATCCAGGGACTAGAATTTTACGGATTGAGCAGACACTGTACTGAAGTGTACAGACGGTGTACTTTTAGCTGAAGCTAAAAGTCTTCACTTCTTATTTTATAGAAAATCAGATCATTTTGAATGGAAAAATTTTATAAGCTTTGTAACTAAGATGGGCAAGGAGGACCCCAACATTTTCCATCCACAGCATAAGTGAGATGCTTGCATTTGCCTTTCCAATTTGGGAATAAACTAGAAGCAATTCTAATAGGAGCATAGAGATGGTTGAGGTTTCAAAGACTGGATGGGATTTCAGGCAAGACTGGGGTGAACTGTTGCCACATTAATTCCCTTATTTTTATGGAGTCACATCGTACAAGATCATACTGCTGGATATGGAAAACACATAGACACAATGAGGTTGTGAAGTAGCTTGTCCAGAAAATCTCCCTGTGAGATTCAGAGATTAACATTATTTTTCAGCCTTCCCTGTTTATTCTTCAGCATGATGCGGTATCTCTGAAGAAACATTAACGATCAGTGCTTCCTTAGGCTCGCTGTGCTATCGGACATGGTCTCACCTGGCCATGGTTCTGCAGAGGCAGAAGGGATAAAACACAAAAGTTATCACTGTCACAGGCAGACTATGAATAGTTGGCCTTTCACGATAAGAAACAAACCATAACCAGTACTCAGAAATTTTCAAATGACTTCTATATTATGGTGCTGCTTGACATCTTGTTCCTATTTTAATCCATCTTTCTACTGTTTGAGTATCACACTGTGTGCACTGCACCAGATGAGGTCTCACCTTTACCTTGTACACAGGCATTTTTTCCCTGATTCTCTTTGGGTCACATATGCCTTTACACAGCTCTACAACACTAGCAGCTCATAGTCATGCTGTGAGTCTCTGGTATGCAGTCTTCTTTTCTTCTTTGTTACTTTCAAGCCCTCAGCATCCAACCCCTCCAGCAGAAAGTTTTAGTGCTGCCTAAATGAATGTTCTCACTTTTTACAGTACTGAATTTGCTCCCATTTCTGTCTCTAACAAAAGGCCATCCAGTTCTTCCTCTATGGCACCCCCACCTTTTACTACAGTGACAATGACTTTTAACTCTGTGCTGTCATGTTTTATTAGATCACTTCTGGGTTTCTGTGCCAAAGTCATAATGAAAACATTACATGAAGTTAGTCCAAGTTTGATCCTCGAGAAATTCTACTGCAGTGCCCGTGTGATCCAAGGCTTCCCATTTAGATACAGCTTGTCATCTCCTGTTTAAGCAATTCTTTAGCCAAGTTCCAGTTCTTGTATTCATCATCTCCATCCGAAAAAATTTCCCCTGTGACCCAGTCTCGAATACTTTACTCAAGTGCAGATATGTGACTACATTTATTTCATTTTCCTCATGGAAAATTGAAGTGTTTTATCAAAAGAAGATTGAGGATCTTTAATACAAGACATTTTGGACAATCTGTGGTTTTGTTATATTTTCAATTTACTTTTTTTGGTTTTAATTTTGTTTTGATTTTATCTTGTCTTTTCTTCAAAACTTTCTTTAAGCCTTAAGTAATACAGTTAAGAATATAATTGCCTTATCTCTCTCTTTTTTTTTTACCTTTTAAAATATACAACTACTAGATTTCCTAGTTTTCCATCTTATGATAACACTCCAAATTGGCAAATGCATTAGAACTCCATATCAGAGCTGTTATTTTATCAGCATTTTGTTTGGTTGGTTGTTTTTCCAGAAATCTTGAATGCATATTATTCTTTCTCTGTTCAGAGCTCCTACAGGTCAAAACATCTAATGGTGAGTTTTCCTTCCACTTCACATGCTATTTACCATTTCAATGGTTGGACTTGATGATCTTAAGGGTTTTTTCCAACCTAAGTGATTCTGTGATTCTATGATTTCATGCTTACTTCCATTCCTCATTCCACCTTTATGAACACTGTCATCACTGAAACACAAAGATTCACAGGGTTTTGGGTGTCATTCTTTTAATGCCAACTTAGTCTGCCCTACAGAGCTACCACTGTTCATTCTTTGTTCCTCTGCATGGCTACCTTGTGAGATTCTGGCTTTTGCTATACCGTTGTTTCTTTTTTTAAAGTTGGTCTTACCCCATTCTTACGTATTCTGATCTCCATTATGTAGCTTTTTCATTGATTGATCCTTTTTCCCACTCTTTATAGACTCTGCGTAATATTTTCTTTTATAATGTTTCTAACATCTTCTACAGCAACCCTGCCACTCATAAAATTACAGTTATTTCTCCCTTGCTCAGTGTCTATTCTTAAAAACATCTGTTCATTGGAACAACTGGAACATACCAATAACACCAGTAACTGTCTTCTAATCTGTATGGAAAATTAATCTCATACATGTGCAGTATTAGAAATTATGGAATTATTTAGAAGAAAATTAGTATAGAATAGAACAGAATAGATTATTTTCAGTTGGAAGAGACCTACACTGATGATCTAGTCCAACTGTCTGATCACTTTAGGGTACCTATTTATTTATTTTTCGAATGACTTCTGTTCTGGACTGCTGTTTTAGGATAAACAGCTACAGCATGAATACGACTAAACTTGTGTTACCTGTTCTCTGAGGGAGGACACTCAACTGGAAGCCTTGAGCTCTGCTTCTGGTTGACAGCAGAGAATGACAGAAGTCCAAGCTAAATAATTTGTTTTAACAAGAAATCAATACAACAAATTTTTATGCCTAAACTTGATGCTAAACAAACTCTTTTTGTGATTCAAACCCCAGCCTCCTCCACAAGTCTCATGTGTATATTTTTATTGTTGTCACAGGCCATCTCTGAATTTCCCATCTTCATCTGGCATCAGTAAGACCAAAATGATATTATAACTTGGCAAAACCAAAAGACACTACAGTTAGTGAGTTTGAAGATGAAGGATTTCCAGTCATGGCAAACTGGAAATTGTGTACTCAGCTGTAACACAAAAAAGGTCACTAGGTCACTGTCAGCAGTGATGTAAAAGATGGCATAAATTAGATCTGGACTTTGCAGCAGTGATGTAAAAGATGGCATAAATTATATCTGGGCTTTAATGAAAATGCAAAATGAGCATAATGCTACATTCAAAAGAAGACAGTAGATAAATGAGCATAATGCTACATTCAAAAGAAGATAGTAGATATTCTTCTTTTTATAATACACAGTATAAAGCCCACTTGTGATCTTGTTACTTTGGTTTACACAGATGCAACTCTGCTGATTTCACTGCAGAATTACTTCTGACCATCACCTCTCATAAATGCCCTAACGATGATAGGCTGCATACTTCTGATCACATACTTCACCCTCCTTACAAATACATTATTGAAAATTGTACAGATTTACAGATATTTAGTAACAGTGAATAGGCATGTTTTCATCCAAGTTTCTTGGGAAATTTCTGATTCAGTTCTTCTGGCCCACTCAAAACCTTGAGGCCAGATACAAATAAAACCGTAGACCAGGGAAACACTTTCCAAGCCACACAATAGTAACTTTGATGTATTCAGTTTGTTTTTACCCTGATGGTGACTCATCTCGTGATCCGCTGTAGAGAGCAGAGCGCACGTCTTCTTGTATTGGGGAATCAGGACCTGCAACAAACTCTTCACCATTTTAACTCCTGTTAAATTGTCTGGAACTCAGAGCTAGGTGAGATAAATCCCATCCTTTCTTTCTGATTCTAAATATTACTGTTCATATGGAATAAGGTTTGTTACAAAAGCCCATTTTAGTGAAAACCAGGGAGGATTTGAGGACATCACCCACCCTCACTGCACTAGCAACATGTGTGTGATGCCAGGTATGAGGTCATCTGGGTAGAATATATAGTAACATTTGCTATTATAGGAGCCAAAGAGAAGAATGAATAATTTAACAAAATCAATGTTGCAGTGAAAATAAAAGAATGATATGAATATTTTAGGGCAATTGACGTTAGATTAGAGCTAATCAATTAGTCATGCAGAATACATAATAGCCACCATACTAAGACATCATACAAAGGCAGTAGGTGGATTTTTGAAGAGTACCAAAGAGATGTAGACACCCAAATAAATTGACTTCCATTATCTCTTCACTAAATCTTCTTATAACTGCAGAGTAATTTTCTTGGCTGGCATAGACTGACATGGTTCAGTTGAGCTGAGTGGAACCAAACAGATTTACGAGAGCTGATAGTTGATTCCTTATACCTCTTTTTTCCCCCGTTCTGCTTACACAACTTAGCTTCCCTTCCAATTGCAATTTCTTTTGGGTGGCCTCTACATCTTATAAGAGGAAATTCCATGCAGAAGTTATCTTTTCTACTATAAAAATTTCCTTGGTTGAGCATTTCCTTCCTCACTTACACCTACACTTGGTGATCTCTGAATTTTTTCACATCTGACTAAAAGGTGG
Source organism: Cariama cristata (assembly GCF_000690535.1). Taxonomy (NCBI): domain Eukaryota; kingdom Metazoa; phylum Chordata; class Aves; order Cariamiformes; family Cariamidae; genus Cariama; species Cariama cristata. Next base: position 21,426 of record NW_009604532.1, on the reverse strand, counting down.
GGAGGGGACATTATTATTTTTTTGGTTTCCCTTCACAATATATAATTTTTTTAATGTTAGTTTCGAACACTTGCACATGTGAGTGGTTCTGCTGACTCCATTATTATGCAGGAGCGAAAAGGCTTGCAGAGAACCAGTCCTCTGTGAATAGTGAAAAATGCTAAAAAGTATATTATAACCCCTAGTCATTAGACTCAATTTCCAAATAAGCCAGCCTGAAATCTAATGTAAACTCCCAGATTTCTGCATCTAACTTTGATAATTTTATCTGATGTTCCTGTAATTACATCTTGCACATTCAAATACTTCATACAGCCCACCATTGTAGAATTGTTTTTTCACACTTTTTCTCAATTTAATCAGAGGGAAAAAAACATTTAAAATTACTAATTTATTTAATGTTTCCCATCACTCCTTTGCTGCTTCTTTATATATCAAACCTTCACTAGAAATAGTGAGAAAAGGTTAAAGCAATCAAAAGTGATGAAAGTCCTCATTGTAATGTAGCTATTGGTTTTTATGAAGCTGTCAAAAAAGTACTGACAAATGCAAAATCTCAGTATTAACAGCATAGCATAAATGATTTTGTATTTTTTATTGTAACTCAAATATCTTTTGGATTCACATATCTATTAAAAAAGGGAATCTCTAATATGCATTATGAGCATCAATGTATAGTTCTGCACTTTCGCATAAAACTGCTTAATATATACATCTAAAAAAAAAAATGTATCTCATTCTCCAGTGTTTGAGGCTAATAAGAAAACTGTCAAACAGTGAGTTATTAAGTCTGATGGGAACTGCATTATTTGAATATTAAAGCTGCCACTGGGTTTTTACATAGTGGTTTGCTTTAATCATTCTTAGCAACTATGTCTTGGATTACTTAACATTATTTTAATTTATAATGGTATTAACACAGCAGTTTGTTGCATTGTCACTTTTGGGAACCATGAAATGAAACGTGCGAGTTACTGGATTTGTCTATAGGCACATGGGAAAATTTCATCATCACAAAAATCATTCTCTTGGGACTGAACAGTTCAGACTTGGATGAAATAGGATGGAAACTAAATATGTCAGTAAGGGTCTGTTTTGTATTGGAGTTTCTGTTGGAACAAGAGCCTTCAGAGGGTAAATTTGAATTTAAGTTTTATATTTGTTGTTTATAGTGTTACAGAAAAATCCCAAGTGAGCACTGGGATCCCATTGACAAACCTATATCCTCATATCAATCATTCTAGCAGAAAAATGTTTTTTCTTATTTCTCAGCCTGTAGAAACAGACTCCAGAATAAATCAGGGAAGGACCCCAACTATATTATGAGTATTGTATGCAACTACAAATCTGTCTACAGCATTTCCTGCAACATAGAGACTCTGATATAAAGGTGATTTTTATGATTTTTTTTCCATTTGTCTAATCCTTGTTCTAATTCCTGTAGGCTTTTGACATCCACTACAGCCTGCTACAGCGTATAATACAGTTTAATTCTGCACTGTGTGCGTAGCTGCTTCCCTGCAGTTGGGACCTGATATTGGGTAGTTTTTTGATGCTTACTGTTTCTCATATCACAGGAAAGAATGAACAGTCATTTCCAACATGCTGTAACCAAGAGTAGCACAGCTAAACCCTATGATGTGCAGATGCAATAAAGAACCTAAAGGACAAATGCTAGCTGCAAAAGTAACTAACAAAGAACATCAGCAACCTCACAGCTTACCTTTATGTCAGCAACCTCACCCAGAAATAAATATTGTTTGTTCTCGCTGTTTGAGATCTTGTGGCCTTGTTCACGACCTCCAATTCCATATTCCTTCACTACGTGAGCACATTTACTTGTCAGAAGTCGTCTGTTCTCCAGCATCATCACTCTGAAATTATTTCCCACACAATGGCCTAAAGAGCTGGAATTCTTGGATCTTCTGCACTGAGAAGGAGGTGAAAAGAAAGATCTGTAAAACACATGAAAAGATTTTGAGGTGTGTAGCAGAGAAGAGGCAGGTGGACGTTTTGGCAGTGGCATCTGGATGTTGACAGGGATATGGGCTAGGTATTCTGCTCAAAAAGACCCATGCAGCTGGATCAGCATGGCTGGCATATCACTAATTTCTATGAATGTACACTCAGAATCATTTCTAGATTGTCCAGCCTGGAGAAGTGTAAGCACTTAGTGATACTGAGTAGCATTCATTCACAGCAAACATGTCCCCTGCCATTTTCATCCCTGCTGGGACTGATCCACTTGTCACTGTCAATGCAGAGGGCTACAGACAGGAGGGAGAGTCCTGAGAGTCTTCTGGGCCTGATAACAGCTCTGCTGTTCCTCAGACAAGTATGTCTCACAGGTTACCTGTGACGAATCTGTGTGTACACTGCAGTATGTAAACAGCAGCATTGCCTTTCCCTGGAAATGTTCTATATGTAGCTGGGAATGTAGGATCAATTTTTCTTCACGCTTTCTAATCTGTTTCTCAGGATACTTTGAAAATAGTGCTTCTGATAGCAAAACACCATATCATTATGAAACTTGAAAAGGTACAAGTTTGCCATGAGAATGGTTACAAAATGTTTTAGAATAGATTGTCATCCTAGCCAATTTGATTACTATTGTATTATCTAGGCTTCTTGTTTCCCCTTGCATGTTCTTGTTAAGTGCTGAGAACACATAGTTGCTTCCAGTACAAATGAAACTCTCTCCTTCTGTAGCAAAGGATTCGATCTCAATCCCTTCTGATAAATAAAGAATGCAACTCCTTATCGATGCTTACTCGCTACCTAAACTGTTAGGATGCTTATTCAGTATCCTTACTTGATATCCTATACTTAAGGAGTTAGGATAATTAATATCTAAAGCATAGGTAGTTAGGTTTCCAAATTGGAAAACGTTGGATAAAATCTAGGCAGAGCTAATTATTTTGTCTCTCAGAATGGGATTCAGCTCATGGACTAAACCTAAATTTAAACATCTACACATAGATGCCTACTTGTTAAACTATGTGCTGAGGTTGCCACTGCAGCTGCACATGCAGATATATACTGGGGCACCTCTGATAGATAGAACTAAATTCTTACATTTAAGCAACAGTATTGAGTCCAGAGTACAAAAAAAAATTCAGATTATCCTAGAATAAAGACCTAAATTTAATTTTAGAACACTGATAATCTTGAAACTTGTCAGTTCAAATGAGAAAGGTTAGTAAGGTTAGAAGGAAGCATGAAAAAAACCCAATCATAACTTGCTTACAGGATGGCAACACAGTTTAAAAGAACATGTCAGGAAATAAAGATTGTGTGCTATTATTTTGATATTTCTTTTAGCATCTGAAAATGTAAGTGTGCCAACACTATGGTGCACTGGGACATAACAACTTTCAGAGCATTTTAATAACATTGAATAAAAGCACTGGGTTGAATAAGCGAAAACATGATCTCTTATTTCTCCTTTGAGAGTTTATTTTATAATACTGCCAGACAACATATTATTTATTGACTTCAAACATTCGGAGTGAAAAAAGTTAACTAAGATATGTACCTTTCATAAAAAGGTCCAGCTATCTTCTCATAGCAGAGTATATTGTTTGTAGATGCGTGATACTGGCAAGGCAGTGGGCTCTGGACACATATAATGCTCCCCATGAAGGCTTTCAGGCTGTAATCAACCTTACTGACTTAGACATTTCTTAAATAAGAAATGTCTAAAATTATTTTGGCATTATATGGGGTCAGAATTTGGAAAAGAAACTGCATGTTCAGTGTTTCTTCACTTACGTGATTTAGACGTAGGCTGCAGAAGGGGTCCTAGACTGAAGCAGATGAACATAAAATGTAGTTGAGGCTAGCTGGTAACGGCGAGTAAGCCAGATCTTTCTGGGTTAGCACACCCTGGGTCCTTGGACTGAAGATGTTGCTTTTGGAAATGCTGCAGCAGAAATGGGTGGTGTTTGCTTAGTATTACCGTCTGCTTTGCACCTGGTGCCATCCTCTCACAGCAGTCCCGATGCTGCAGCAAGACTTGTGCATTTAACAGTTTTATTGGCATTCTCACTTTATCTATGTGGTGGAAGGAGATATTTTTTAGATAGTAAAGCTGTTAATCAGTTCTTGATAAAATTAATAGGGACTTGTTTTGACATAACGAGAGCTAATTCCACTACTCCTGAGGCTAAGGCTGTGCTAGAACAGAGGCTGACAAGCTTTATAGGTAAACATAGATTCAAACGTACTCCATAAGCATACCTGTTTTACAAAGGTTTAGTAGACATATGCATGCAAAAGAAGCTGTGTATACAAAGTGTGTTTTACAAGAACATACTGTTTGAAGAAAAAATTTTCATAGAGGGTATAATAGAGTGACTAATGGTTATATTTCACAGACTTCTATATTACTATGCTGAATCCTCTGTCTTTATACTTTGTATATTCAGTGCTAGAAAGCAAGCAAATTGCCTTTTCTCTGGAACTCCTCAAATAAACACTTTGCTAAGGCTAAAACTCTGCCTTTGAACCCCTATGTAAAATTTTCATCTGTTTGACCAGGTTATTTGGATGATTAGAACATAACAGGAAGTGTTTATAACTCACAAAGAGGAGTACCTATCCATACCCTTTAAAATATAAAAACAACTGTTTAGATTTTTCAAATTATTTTTTTCAAGCTCCACAAGAATAAGTGCAAGGCAGGCTTTCATTTAGCACTTCTCTGAACCATTGCCTCTTCACTGGAGGAAACTGGGACTTCAGAGTCATAGAATCATAGAATGGTTTTGGTTGGAAGAGACCTTTAAAGATCACTTGGTTCCATCCCCCCTGCCATGGGCACGGACACCTTCCACTGGACCAGGTTGCTCAATGCCCCATCCGACTTGGCCTTGAATTCTTCCAGGGATGGGTCTTCCACAGCTACTCTGGGCAACCTGTGCCAGTGTCCCACCACCCTCATCATAAAAAAATTTCTACCCAGTCTAAACTTACCCTCTTTCAGTTTAAAATGCCCGCCCTGCCCTGTCACTACAAGCTCTAGTAAAAAATCTTTGTCTTTCTTATAAGCTCCCTTTATATACTGAAAGGCCACAATAAGGTGTCCCCAGAGACTTCTCCTCTCCAGGCTGAACAACCCCAACTCTCTCAGTCTGTCTTCATAAGAGAAGTGCTCCATCCCTCGGATCATCTTTGTGCCCTGCTGCGCATCCACTCCAACAGGTCCATGTCCTTCTTGTGTTGGGGGCTCCAGAGCTGAAGGCAGTACTGCAGGGGGGGTCTTACAAGAGAAGCGTAGGTGAGGTGTGAAATAAATACAGAGAAATCACGGACTCAGTATACACTTGCTGGATTAAATTTATATGACTTAAAAGCAGATACTCAGAACAATAACCTGAGTTATTGTCTGAGTTTTGATCTGATAAAAACATGTTTTTAAAATTCTATACCAAAAGAGTATGTCATTAGGAATCTAGTCCAAAATTCATTAACATTAAGAGAAATAAGCATCACTGACAGGTTTTGTTGATCTGGGAAGAGTGAGTTTTGGGTTTAGACAGCTGAACCTTTCTGAATTTAATGTATTTCTTTATTATGAAATAAAAGAGATTTTTCTGAATGTTTAAAAATATCTCTGTCAAATTCATTTGCAAAGTGCACATTCTAGATCCATTTCTAAATCCAACCAGCCTGCAAAAAACCTGGTTTTTTAATGTTCTTATTCCGTGATCTCTGCTTACTTGCTCATAGTTTCTGATAGACCATCTACTTGAAAATGGCTGCAAAAATGTTTTATATCTGTAAGGTGTTACCATAAAAATAAATTTTCTTCCTCATACATAAGTACCACTTATGCAGTTACTTAAAAGCTATGATCTATTATACACTCAAAAGGTACAGGATATATTGAATGTAATGTCAAAAAAAGATACAGTCATACTAGAAAAACTACAGAGAGGGACAGCTGATGATCACTGATTTCTGTATGAGAAGTATCTGAATGGATAAAGCCTATTTGTCATGAAAAACACAACACTGAATGGAAGATTATCACTGAGTTTTGCAAAACTGTAAGTGCTATGGGAAAAGGTGAACAGGGAACGACTGCTGACAAGTTATCATGACATACGAGCTTCAGGGCATCAAATACTTTAGCAAGATGCATACTCAAACAGTCAAAGGGAGGTGACTATTAACATATAATTAAACAATGGAACTCATGAAATACTGTGGACAATCAGTTCAAAAAGCACATCTGACCAATTCATGAAAGGAATGGACCATGGGAGGTTTTCTCACATGAATACACCATGTCAAACTTGAGGAGGTCATTTTAGCTGTGAATGAGGTTTTGGCATGAGTTCATTAAGAGTGTTCTTTCATAAAAGTACTATGTGCTTGCATATTTTCCTGTGACTATCTACTGTTGGAAACCAGATACTGATACAGATGGGCCTTTGTTTGGTTCCAGGACTGTTGTTCTGAGGTCCTAGGAAGATTATTTTTTTTAATTAGACATGGTGTTCAATGTATTAAATCATAAGAGGCCTTCCTGTTCAGATAGGGTATGAAGAGTGGAACTTAAGCAGGGAAAAAGGCAAAAGTAGACTTGAAATTCTGTCTCCTTGGTAGTCTCTGTGGTAGTTTTATCCAACCCGTGAATTAAGTAAAACAAAGTTAGCCTGGATGTAGGATGTTTGATAGGCCAGACAAGTCCTTGGGAACAAGCCTGAACAGATGGTCAGTATGCACTGGTGCCAATGAAGGAAGCTGGCCATTTAGAAAACTTTCCTCCTGCCCTTCTTCCCAAGCTTGCTAGTGTGTTTAGAGTGAAAGGGAGTAGGCCTTCTGAAAAGTCCCATTTTTGCAACCCTGGAACAAATACCATGCTCTGATCACTTAACTATAATAGCTCATGGGTTCAGTGCTCCAGTATGAACCACCTCATCCGGTGCTTTAATCTCAGTGCTAGAATACTGCATTTGGCTTAGAAAGCAAGAACAAAAGACAGTGTCTTGAGAGTGTGGAGCTATGAAGTAGCCACATGTAACATTTCTGAAGTAAAACACATTTGTAAAGCTTCAAACTGATCTCTTGCTAAAAAGAGAGCACATTCTTGTACAAACAGTATTCCGTTCTTCTTAAATTTGAGTACAACTGCCCCAGTTTTGACCTTACCCAACTGTATAGAAAGTTTTCTATGTGATAAATAAGACTTAACTTCAGATGTTAAACATTTCCCCTCTATTTTCCTAAGCCTTGTTTTTAACGACATATATGAAACTTTAAATCTTCAAAATTTTGTACCAAAATTCTGACAGTAGGTCATTTTATCATTAAATGGTCATAGGGAAGCACATACTCAGATTGAAAAACTGTGTGCCAGGAAAGTCCCTATGCTACTTGAAACAAAAAGAGTTTGCCTGAAGTTACTATTCACAGCAACAGACAACGGGTGACCTCAGAAGGCACTTTCAGCATCTGAATGCTGCATTAAGGGTCCCAAGCCTTCATTTAGATGCCACTGACATTCATCAAATTCCCACCTAACCCTGTAGGTACCTTAAGTGCCTAATTTAACAGATTAAGGGGTTAGTCACAGAACTTTAGCATCCTGGTGCTTTTTCTGTTCTTAATGGACAGAAAGTAGCTCCTACAGGCTGACTCCAAATGGCTGCATCAGGCTTCTGCTCTGAAATGCCCTGCAGGGCAGATCCTTTTTCTCAGCAGGGAATAAAAAGGAACAGTGGACATTAGTCTCCCTCACGTTATCCTTTGTGAGTATTCCACATAATTTCTCATCTAAACTGAGAAACTCCAGAGCAGAAGATTCCCAATCTGAGTGTAAATCTTAGCCTGTCCTAACTCAACATGAAAGTCGGATTTAAGCACACCCTAGACATCACCCAAATCTTGTTTACTGGAGAAAGATAACTGAGACACAGGCTGGCTGTAATCTATGGTGAACTTTTAAGAGGTTTTTGTTTTGAAACACTGCAGGGTCTTCCATGGTGCAGAGCTATAGGTCAGTTTAGGAGCAACCCAGGACATTTGCATTTCAGTGGCAGGAAATGTCTATTTTGAGGATGTCCAGGAGCAAGGTGTTAAACTCATGCCTTCATCCTCCTGCACGACTTCATCCTTTTGTCTCACTTAGCCCACCTGCAAGACCTGACCCAACAGACCTGCTTACAGCACGTTTAACTCTGAAACAGACCAATAAATACAATGTTGGTACCTTCCCACACACTCAGTGTATTCGGGGTTGTAGATTTCTGTCTTCTGCTTGAGATTAAAACTCATTTTGTATGAAATAGTTAATTATTAATTTGAGTAGTAAGCGGAATGTAGTTTTCTGTACAATCATTTTTGTGTTTTTGTTAGCATTAGCTATAAGGTTAATTAAATCATGGGGAAATGCACATTCAAGGCTTTTCTTAAAGAAAATCTGTTATCTAAGTCAAATTGAAAGATTTATTTTCAAAACCTCCTGCAAACAGGAAATACGGAAAAAGTTTTTCTGAAATTATTTTTAACAAAACCTAGAGTCTTTATAAAGATTTTTTTTTTTTCCAGAAAAGGGAAAGTTTCCTGAAATCCTGAAACTACTCTTCGAAATTAGAAGGGGCAAAACTAGCAGCCACTTCTCTCCCCTTCCTCGGCACTTCCCAGGTGCTGGAATTATTCCCGTCACCATCAGACCCTTCCCAAACCCTTTCCCCTTCCTTACAGTAATGCTCCAATCCCAAATCTGTTACTTCCAGAGTGGGTCTTCCTTCCCCCTGCCCCTTCCAGGATCTTCATCATCAGACATAAGCTGTGTCTTTCTGCATGACTGGGGTGGCCCAGCCAGCAAGGCGGGCTGGTCCTGCTGTGCCCACCAGCTGAGCAAACAGGGTGCTCAGCAGTCAGCTCGCTATTGCTTAGCAGGGACCAGGGAGGCTGAACGAGGAATTTTAATAATGAAATTTAGTGGACCAAACACAGTGTTTGATGAGCTTGAGCTGTTAATAAACTGTGTGATGTGTAGAATTGAACTGGATTACTTCTCTGGGTCCTCTTCTCTCCTACTTTCAAATACAGTCATCCAGAGACAACTCAGCCTTTGCAGTTACCAAATGCAAACTTGATGATAAAAGAACTGAGCAGCATTGAAGATGGGCTCCAGAGAAGTCAGTGACACCACAAATCTTGCTTGCTTTGAAAATGAAAAAATTTTACTTAACTATTTAATAAACAGAACAAGTAAAACCAATCCAAGAAATCACCTAGCAAAACATTGCACAGGGTATTTCATCCTCCACCTTGGCAGAAGAAAATTGTGGAGATGACTTGCATATGAGAGTTGTTCATCATATCTAGAAATGGTTTAAAAAATGTTGTCAGCACGTTTTCATCTGAAAAGCATTTTTTCAGCAACCGTGATATATTTAAATACAACATGTTATGCTGTTTCCAACAGGAGATGCTTTGATCTAGAGAAATGAATGTTTCTTTTATCACTACATTAAAAAATGTTTTTACTAAACTACTAGGGTTTTTCATCTTACATATTAGTTTTGGCATGGTATTTCACAGAATTTTGTAACTAGCACATATGCAATCATGTAAAAAGTAATAATAAAATTGAAAAAAATCTGGAAAAATATTCAGGGCCTTTCAAAGTTCCATTCAGGTCCAGCAATACCCTTTAATGCACATAGTGCATAGTTACCCTCAAAACTATACCTATATACAGGTACATATATAGTTATATTGGTAGACAATACTTCTACCACAGATTTTCCACTTCTTCCAGCTCTTTCTTGAAACTTAAAAATTTAAACTGAATTTATCTTCTATCAGGCTTACGTCCCAAGATCAAACTTCCTGAAGAGGTTTATTCCACAGGGCATCAACTCATGTATTTATAGTGATTTAAAATATATCTTTTATAGTTTTGTGTATATAGAATTTCCTGCCTCCATTTGCTCAATTTCCTAAAGTTTTAATAGCTTGCTTTGTCTTTTATCCCATTATTTTCCTACGATTTACTTAAATTTAGTTGATATACTCAATGGCTTATGCCCCAGAGTAAAATCCCTTCACAGATTTCTTTTCATAGATGTCTTTTATGTGCATAAATTTAAGATATTCAAAAATAACCTTTCTTATAGGCTTAGATTAAGAAATACAGAATTTTTTGTTCTTCCCTTTCAAGGTAAAAAATAAACTTATCTCTTATTAGCAGTGAGCCAAAAACTTGTCCTGTTCTCATTGTGCTCACACATAATGAATTTTTAAGATTTTCAGTAATAATGTTAATGAACAAGTCAGGGAATTAGTTGGCTGCATAAGTGACTGCAATCAGGTCACTTAAAGGGTAAGACAATCTTAAAATTCATGAGACACTGGGGAAGGCTATTTAGAACATTTTTAAATGTATATGTTGAGATATTCAAGAAACCTTTTTAACTCCATCTTTTGCTATAAAAAGAAGGTCTCCCACTGGCTGGAAAATGACAAATCATCCATATATAATTTAATTTGTTTTGTGTAATTTTACACATTATTTTATTTGGAATAAAAGACACAAGTTTGCAGGCTTCTTAGCAAGTCTCTATTTGAATTTCTGCATTTTGGTAATGCACAGCAGGATAAATGTATGCAGAGTTTCTTTAAATAAGGGAGACTGACAGTGCACTGGAAAAATATATCTCTATGAACAGCACTCGGTGCAATTCCTTTAGTCAAGCAGGTCAGGAGCATAGCAGAATGGCAGCTGATAACACCTGATTGTGATAACAATAACCTGCACAGTCTGTATGTACGTCTTTCCCTCATGTGGTTGCTGAGTCCACGGATGACAATCTACTGCTTCTACCCATGACTGCAACTAAATTGTGGTTCAGACAGTTGGAGACCTCATTCAAAAGTCATCTTTCAAACTCTGACAGCTTTTTTTTCTTTTTTCCCCCATGATCAAAACAAAATGAGAATCCCCAGGCAACACTGAATTTAATATTTTTTTTCTGGTTGTAATTTTTATATATGTTATGTTCTTATCAATCAGGACAGAGAGTTAAGTGTCATAAAGTATTTACATGTGAAAACTTTTGTGTGTTGCATTGAGTTTTATTCTCATTAGTGGTATCTTTTTGTGTTCCAATGGTCTACAGCAGAATTTCTGAGTCTGGTACACATGTGACTGTGTGATTGTAGAAAAGTAAAGTGGCAAAAGGAGAAACTGAGATGACAGTGTGGGTTTGTCTGACAAACAGAAGCAAAATAAAGCAAAGATAGGATCAAACTGATATGGAACAAAAAAACATTATCATAGAATCATAGAATGATTTGGTTGGAACCGACCTTAAAGATCACCTAGTTCCACCCGCCCTGCCATGGGCAGGGACACCTTTCACCAGACCAGGTTGCTCAAAGCCCCATCCAACCTGGCCTTGAACACTTCCAGGGATGGGGCACCCACAGCCTCTCGTGGCAACCTGTTCCAGCACCTCACCACCCTCACAGTGAAAAATTTCTTCCTTATATCGAATATAAATCTTCCCTCTTCCAATTTCAAGCCATTGCCCCTTGTCTTGTCACTACATATCCTTGTAAAAAGTCCCTCTCCAGCTTTCTTGCAGGCCCCCTTTAGATACTGGAAGGCCACTTATGGCTGTGAACACATAAGAAGTACTTTTATAAGAACAAGAAATACATTGTAAACACAGCTGATATTTCACAATTGATTGTCTCTGCTCTTAGTTTAAAGAGGATCTGTGTAGAATGAAGATGGTTCAAATTCCAGTTCATCAATGAGGATAAAAAGCCAAAGGCTAAAATCATCGAAAGGAAGTTAAATTTTATCAAGGTAAAAATGCTTCTGAAGTTCATGTTTACATTTGTTCTGAAAAAAAACCCAAAACAACTCCCACTTAAACCCCTCTCACTACAAAATGTTGACACTTTTAGGGTATTTTACGGCTTTCACTTCACATGTCAAGTGGGGTCTGCCTACAGCTAAAACAAAACAACCATTCTATATTGAAACTGATCTCTCGTAAGTTATAGCTGGTAACATAGAAGACTAACATGTTTAATATATTTTAGGTTTAACTCACTCTTGCAATGGAAAATGAGGAATTTATAATTTTTTTTAACAAATCATTTCACCACTTGATTTTTTGGAGTAAACACACTGTATTACTTGGCTTAAGTGGTAGGATATTGTGCAATACACAACAGGGTTCATACTTTCAGTCCATTGCAATGTTTCAGCATAGTTTCACTGAGGTCAGGGCTGCTGCAGTGAATTACATCAGCCAAGGATCTGCTATTGAACTGAGTTGCAAATTTAGTGTGTAACATACAAGGACAAAAAAAATGCCCTGTTCGTAATGAAAAGGAACAAAGGCATGAGTCCCTAGTCAAAAAAACTCCTGCAATCAACACATTTTACAGTTATTGTTGATTTCAATGACTTAGGATTCACCCTTCACTAAGCCATACTAGACATTTGGTTTTGAGTATTTTGCTTCTGTACATCAGATACAGAAAATAACATAGTTTAAGGGTCATGGAAGGGGCAAAGTGACATACTGAAACACAGAAATAGAGCAATCAGCAGAGCTACCTGGGAGACCAAAAATACAACAAAAAAACCTCCTAGAATATTATGTCAGCAGAAAGGTTCTACATGAAGAAAAAGAAAAATTACAAATGTTTTCCTTCTATTTAAAAAAAAAAAGTATGTTTGCTTTAATCAAATCTAAGAACCTAAAGCATCTAAGTAAAATCCCTCTTTCTGGTTCCAGTAATGTAAAAAGAACAAAACTGTTCAAAGCAATAGCAAATCTTTTCCTCATCCTGGCTCCAGCAGACACCACTTTTTTCAAGTTTCAGAGGTGGGTGCAAGAATTCCTCTAAAGGACATGTGCAAAATAATCTGCTAGAGAGGAAGATTGGCTTAGAAAAATATATGCCATTTTTGAATGGTGCCCTCACTGAAAAATGGTAGAACTGAACCTTAAGTCTGCTTTCACACATCATCTTTCAAAACATCTATCAGACCATGAATGAAATATGTTAGTGTCATTGTGGGGTATCAGTTAAGAAAAATATGTGAAGTTTTTATATTACGGTTTCCTTCACAAATTGGTGAGTTTATGTCTGCCAGAAGATTATCTGTTCTTTCGAGAACATATGTAATATGACAGTTGTAAATTCTATCACATTTTTCTTACTGAGTGTTCATGGACAGGATGCTGCACTTTAAAGAAATAATGTGAGACTAAAAATTTGAGGTCAATGGGTCTAGTTTGCTATAATTAAGTGGGTTTTCTATATTTAAGTGGCTGATCCTGAGAGAATAATCATCTGCTGTTTCCACTAACCTGAACATGTGACTATTCAAGACCTTTAGAGTCATTCCCTAAAAGTTGAGAATACCAGCTGAAGAATCCATCCTGTGACTCATGGGTCCTCAGATTCAGCCCACCGCAAGCCTTCACCTCTCTTATTTTGCAGGGAAGTAGTGAAATTTGGCTGGTTCTGGGTATTTTCCCTGGAGGTTTCTAATTTGCCTTAAATACTTTGCCATCTTCTAACCTGTCCATGTTCCCCTTCTGACTGTACAGGAATAATGGTGATATTCTGGGGCTATGGTCCTCCCTGTTTAAAAAAAATCTTGAGGGCCCTTATCCCTCTGCTGCAGCTTTATAGAGGTCTTGATACAGAGCAAATTTCTGCAGCAGCCTTGAAGGGGGCTCATAGTGCAGTGATTGCAAGGAAGAAATTCCCATCTTCATCTCTGTCCAGCTGTGTGGTACACATGCTCCTTCCCACAACCATGCCTTTCAGTTAGTCCTTCTAGATTTGGCTTAGGTCTCAGTGCATCGCCAGCTTACCTCCTTTTTGCAACAGGGTGTTCTTCCACACATCCGTCTTCCTCACTTTCAGTACTTTTTGTCACTTTACCCATTACAGCCCCTGGTGCAAGATAGATCATTAAGAAATGAAATTAAGAAAACAACATGTCCTAGACTGAAAACCTAGAGAGTGCTAAAGATTGCATCTATCTCTGCAATTGTTCTGTTTTTATGGTGTTTCTTATGGATTAGGATGAAAATCTGGCGCTCTTAATTGCCTCTAGATGAGAGTAAAATATAAAATCCTGTTCCCAGAGGGATCTTCCTTGGTTGTTTTTGTGTGTGTTTGGTTTTGCATGTTTGTTTTTGCATTGAAAAATGAATATAATGACTTCTGCTAATTCTTTTTTTGTACAGAGTTTGCAAAACCTCTCCTTGTTCTATCCCAGAAATAAGCCTGACTTGCATGAACTGCTTCTTTTGATGCACAGAACTTGATTCTGATGGTCACATATGAAAGGAGTGGAACTAATGAGCATTGTCTATTACAAAAAATACTAGTTTGACACATCGTTTGTATTTTGCCCTGTCAGTGGTGTGGTATCACAAAACCCAGCTTAGATTTTTTCAGTGAACTCCTGGCTAACTGTTTTGGAAAAGGAAGAATGTATGTCTGTGTAGGCATCCAAAGATATTCCATAAAGCCATGAACACAGAATCCATTTCTGCCACAAGCACCACAAAACCCGGGAGTAAGTTGCTTCAGAGCACTCCAGAAACCACCTAGATCCTTGCCAAGTCTGTTTTCCTTTATAGTTTAATTCTAGATTCAATAAACACAAAGAAAAGGCCATCAAACAAACAGAGGCTATGTAATTTACAATTAGAACATGTAACTAGTGTTTCATAAAAGTATGGCAACAGTTATGCCTCTGGGCTGAATTGAAAGAACCACAAGTTTTGAGAACTTGCACCTGCAATATAAATTTGCTGGAATTTTAGAAAAGTAAAATAGTATATTACATGTACACAAAGTGTGTATTCCTTAGCTAAGGTTCTCTTTTGAAACCTAGCTCCTGAACAATGTTGCCAAAAGAAACAGCTTTTGTATTTTCAGACAGCCAACATCTTATAAAACCAGGCAGATGAATGATGTTATGTGTAAGGGATGAATAAAAATATCAAAGATCTGAAGTTCCAAACAGGCTTTGCAGGCCAAGAAAATTGTATTTAAATTCACCCTATAGAAAATAAAAGCAAATAACATTGGGACCAACCTGAGCATTTCGTCTTGCTCCATAAGCTAAAGACTTGTGAATGTTCCTGAGGCAGAATGATTTTGCAGTCAAATTTCCTAAGATTTTTGAAGCCTGTTGCTACACTGGGTTTGTTCATTGATGATAAAGGAATGAGCCTATGGTTTATGAAAGTTTTATGTTGAATGGGTATCTTTATTGTTATTTGAGAGTGACAGTATTCAGAGCCATGCTCTTGAATGCTGGGTTTTGAATTTGGGATGTCTGAGCTTTCTGCATGACCGAGGAGTATCCAAAGAGAGGAACAGAAGAAATGAGGTCACAAACTGAATAATAGGAAATGAGGAAATAAAAGTGTACTTTCACTAGTATTTTTAAAAAATGTCTTCTTTAATGAAAATATTCCTCCTTTATTTTATTTTTTTGGCTCCCCTAGAAAAGGGTTGCTCTAGTACAGAGTGATTCTGGCAGTAGTCCTCACTGTTGCAATACACACCTTGGAAGAATGTAGGAAGCTGGATCAGTCTCTGTCCATCACTCACATAAGTTACACCTTGGATATATATTAGAGCTCTTTATGACCTTGCAGATGCTTCTATTGTGAACTTCATTTGTTTCCCTCATTTGTTTTACTATTTTCTATTGAAGTCCAGATTTTTAATAATTTTTTTTCTTTCTCAACAAATAGCTTCACAAATAGCACAGTGTGATTCTTTGATCCCTTTTGACATCCAAATATAGAATAGATGTAAATATTCCCAGGTAAACTCAGAAGTTATCAGATATTTTTAGTACTGCTTAGACAAAACCCATAATTCCTAAACATACATCTGGATCTGCTCTGTTTTTTGGTTTTGCCAACAATACATTAATGTCTGGTAAATGGTCTACAGGGTCTCATGTATTCAGAGATCTTAACATGCCAAAATAATTTGCTCTTGTACCTTTGCCTTCCAAAAATCAGGATGATGAAACGTACTGCTACAATGGGGTTCTGTCTAACACTACTTTAAAAATCAGTCATCTTGATAATGACCACAGTTACTAGCCATTGGAACAATTTCCCCAGAGATTTCTCTGCCTTCTAGTTACTTAGCTCAGGACTGGCACTTTTTTTTATGTATCTGTTCTAGCTCAGCCCAAGGTTGAAGGCTGAGCTCAGAGATCATCCACTGAAATTCCTGAGTCAGGTCACAGGTAAGTGATCAAATTGTGGTTTTGGCCTTAAAGTCTTTATATAAACTAAGTCTTCTCATCTGACTCATACTAACGTATAGCTGCTAAGTAGCTTTGACTGCAATAAGAAATAAATAATCATAAATTATGAAAATATGTCTATAGGTATCAGTGAGATAAAGTACTAAGTTTAATTTAATTTTTTTTTTTTCTGCTGCCAATCTAATCAATATTTAATTGTGGAAAAAATAAACTCATAATTTTTTTTTTTTTTGTTGAACAAAACTGTTGAAAAGTACCTGATTTTTAAAAATTGCAGCCTTCCTTTTTAATCTAAAACATTATTTTCCTTTTCTATTACTTTTACTTATGTTTCTTTGTGAACTGAAAGTACCCAAAGCTATGCATTGACTTGGTACATACAGTAGGTTTCCACATATAAATACTTGGTGTGCAAGTCTGTTTTCAAAAGCATTCACTCACTGCAGCCTCTTTTCTACGGCCTCAGGGTCTGCTCGTATTGCAACCAATGACAAAAGCCCTCATTTACTGAAAGGAGAAATTTTGAAAGAGAAAATGTCAAAAGCTAGCTAACCAAACTGATCTATACACTGCCTTTCACTTCACATCTGCAGTTTGCTAGGACAGAAGATATCTACCCAAACTACAGTATCAAATGCTGACTCTCGAATGTACTGGGATCTTTTACATTTCAGTTCAAGTTACAGTCTTCTCAGATGATAGAAACACTGAATACCTAAGTATTTTATATAGATGCACATAGTTTCAATGATGCAAAACTTATTAGTTTGGGTTTTTTTTGTTTTGTTTTGTTTTTTTTAAGCCATAGCCCTGGAGACTGAATGGCAGCCAGGCATGGCCACATCCAGAAATGTTGCTGATGTAAACTGAATTAAATCTAGTATAAAACTGAATAAATGATTTATACTGAAAGGAGAAATAAACAAAATTAATTAAAAATCTGCTTGTTTAGTTTGAATAAATTGTCTTTCTGTCAGATTCTGAAGGTAATTTTGTTCAACAAGAAACACCAACATGTGGTCGCTCTGTTTCCACATTATAATGCTGAGATGAATAACACCTTTCATAACACAGTCCTCAGTAACCTCTGGACTTGATCCTGAAAACACTTTGTATGTAATTATGTTGGCTTCAGCTGTACTACTTCAGGGTGGGTTTCATTCACTTAACATTAGACATTTAGAAGTAGACATGTAGGCTCCCTCTGCAGTCAAACGAGAGATATAGAAAGCACTAAGAAAGAAGTTATGCTTCTTGTCTGAAGTATTTTTTTTTTTTTTTAAATAATGGGATGCATCATCATAGAGGGAGATTGACATCAATCTCTATTGACTGCATAAGACGCCTCTATGAATAGAAACTCAGGTTTTATGAAATAAGTTTATTTGTAAATTTAAGTCCATATATTTTTGATGAGCAACGCCTGGGATCTGTACACCAGTCAACTGAGCTACTTCTGGAGAGAACCAATCAGTGCAATATTCATCATTTTATTTAGTGAGAAGCATATATTACTAATGACTGATGCTTCCTTTGGCTAGAAAGGTGGTAGTCTAAAGGCCATAGAGATACTACAGTACAATCAAACCTGGATGTAGTTATGATGTAAATGGGAGTAGTATGCAAGAAGGACTCATTTCATCACATGGATCAGAACCATGCTAATGGGCTGAGGGGGCTACAGCTCCCACAGAAACTAATTCATCTGCTATAAATGTACACCTGACCATGAGATGGACAAGAGTGAGTTGTGCTCCTGTAAAAAGTGTCGCTGAATTGTGAAGCAAAAAAAGACAAGAAAATAGTACTGGTGTTTTCCCAACAACTCCCCACAAAATATACTTCTAATTAAAAATGTAGCTTGCTGTGGATTATCAAGATACTCAAAATATGATAATGTGCGCTGCATGGGATTTTGCTAAGCTTTTGTGATTTGGGTTCCATTCACTGGGATTTAGATGCCTCACTAAACTCTTTTGGTTAGGCTAAGTTTCTTGCACAGAGAAACTCAGACTTAAACCTTTGAAGTTTCCCTCCAGAGCTCCCAAAGTCCACAACTTCCATGAATATAAGCCTGTCTGCATTAGAAATGATGGGACAATAATCAACTTAAGAGTCCATTTCCTTTAAACCTGTTACACAGGTATTTCATGAAAGGATTTAAACAAAATACTAACACAGAACAGAGGGAGTGTATAAACAAATGTACTATACCAAGTTACTGTTTTCAACCTTCTGACAGTGCTGATAACTCCCCCATCTTCCAAATTTTGCACTGACTTGGCCAGTAGTATATTATCTTAAGCTGCTAAAAACAATCTGTTCTTGCTGATGAAGCTATAACAAATATAAGGTTTACAGTTTAAGGGAGACAATCTTTTAATACAATCAAAATAGCTTTTTATTGAGGACAGTGAACATGAGCCCACGTAATGTATGCTGCAAATCATTAAGGCATGTGGTTCCATTTAACACTATTTTGCTTGCAAAGTGATCACCTAGAGTTAAGGTTTGCCCTAAATTGCACAGGAAACAAAAATATCCAAGAATAAATAATAAATAGGGTGTGTTTTGGACAAAGCTATCTTTTAGAGTCAGAAAGAATGTTTCTGTCTATAGAACCATTGCTTGGATGTTTGTCTTCTGTTAACCACAAGCATATATTTTCACTAGGAAAAAATTACTTTCAGGCATCCACAAAGATTTGTTCATACTAAGGATAAACAGAACTAGATATCCTGTGTTCTGAGATAAGAAAATACATGGAATCACTTCTTGTAATAGCACTCATGTTTTATTAAAATGTGAGGGGTTTTTATTAGTGCTACAGCCACTGCTGAGGGTAACTAGAGTTCTCTGGGCACAGTTTAGAGCTGTTTTCCTGATTTTCCATCCCCTGCTTGGTGCTGAGACCAGTAAATCAATACAGCACTTGTTGCCATTCAGTGAGAGCAGGATAATGCATTAAACTAATTAGTTCAATAACTGGTTTCATTGGAAGTAGAAACAGGACATAGAAATGCCCTTCCTTAGAAGTCTGGAAGTATATTTTTTTACAAAGCAGGAAAATGAGCTTCAGTTAATTTTTCATGGAAATTAATTTCTTGTCTGACTCATAAAATACACAGAACTGTGGAGTCTCAGGAGTTGCTTTCCTTTCCTATCCAGGACATACATGGAAATAAAACAAACTTTTTTTTTTTTGTCATAGTATTTATTTCATAGAGATTGAATTCATATCCCAACCATGAGCTGTAGACAAAATTTTTATTCTTCTCACCATATTTGTACCAGATCCCATATGCACTGTTCACCAAAGCTTGAACTAAAGTCAGTGGAAATTGTAGGTGCTTCATGAGACAGTTGAAGTCTTGAGAGGACGGAGACTAAATAGTGACAAGAAGGTACCTGGGATGTGATGTTCCTTAATTTGTACCTACCCTGTGATGTGCTGAACAAAGTTAAACATTGTGAATTCCAGTAGAGTTTGAACATGTTCAGTAATTCAGGATCAGATCCTTTATGACTAAGTTTTGATAATTAGCCAGGAATTTGGCGGCAAGACAAAAATGGGTATTCTACTTTTACCTAACACTTTTAAGGAAGGTTTTGTCTCCTTTTAAGTAATATCTTAGACTCTTCTCTGCACCTTTCATAAAACTTTGCCTCTTTTTTTTTTATTTTTTGGAACATCAACTCAGTGGACACAGATTATCTCTTACATCTTATAGCAATGAATGAAATGAAATTTGCTCTTATTTAGGAGTTGCAGAGGCTAGAAATGCCTCCCTTCATGCACTTTAATTCCCAGTAGGATTTGTCCTGATGCAATCTACAATACATGCTGAGCTTCTTCACAAACTAGTAGACTGAAGGAGCCCTGATTTTTCTGCTCTGACTGCTTCTTGTTCTCAGTGTTTTGGATTAGTTAGAACTTGGGATGATCAGGTCAAAAATAAAATTAAAAGGCTTGCAGAAACCCTTGTCAGTAAGGATTTGCAGGCTCAGTCAGTGTTTGCAACTTCATGATCCTCAAGCACAGTGTGTGGTGGGAATAAAGATGCAATACAGATACCTGGTTCTCTGTGATGACCTGCACATACTTATCCTAAAGGAAAAAAAACAAACATCAAAAAGATATTTAAGAAGAAATACTGTTATGAATAAATCAGATTATAACTGCATTGTCAAGGCTCTGTCCAAGCTATATTATAAAGAAAAGAAAGGAGCAGATCCCAACCCTGGCTTTAAGGCTTGTTGAGGTGGGAGAAGACATGAAATCAGTGTGTGCTACTGTGCAGGTGCTGCATTATGGTTCCCAACACTGGAGTAAACCAGATTCTCCTCTCCCCAAATTGGTGGGAGAGGGAGTGAGCAGAGTCCGTTGTCTTGCTCTGGAGACACCCAAAGTTCAGCCTAGCTGCATCAGCAGAGGACAATGGGCAAACTCTGGCTCCTCCTATTCAGACAAGGCAAAAACCTGAGTTGCAGAAAGAGGGCAGAAAAAGAGCCTTTACCTCCTGATAGACTGCAAGGTAGCAGTTCAACACCTTACTAATAGTATCCTGTTTCTTACCCATCCTCTTTAAAACACCTGACTTTAACTCTGTCACATATATATATGTATACAGTTCTCTCCTCTGTATAGTCCCCCATCAACCAGTGCAGATCCCATTACTGTCAGTGGAAATATACCTGCTGTCTTCAGAGACTATTGATCTCGATTCTTGGACAGTGTTGGAGCCTGAATTTGACTATATTGCAAGTGTGGGATGCAGTGTCCCAACATGCTTGCACAGTAACTGTAGGAACTTAGCGACACAAGCCTCCCCAAGGAGGCACATTTGGTGGCTGAGTCACAAATACAGGCACTTGAGGCTGGCTGGATGAGGTGGTTTCTGTCCCCAGCTGATTGCTCCCTCCCCATCTTTACAAAGGCTTCCCGACTTGTGGATGAGAAGCTGAACTGCACATGCAGCAGCTCCTTCACTGCTCCAGTTAGCAACCCAGCAGATTAAGGTAAACAGTTCTGGGCTTCAGTGGCTTTATTTAACATGCCAGGTACAGAAGTTGCTTCATGGCAAGGATGGGTAGCTGGGAATCATAGAATCATAGAATCATTA
>NW_009604531.1:20166-35603 GCF_000690535.1 Cariama cristata | reverse complement strand
TTATTATTATTAAGATCACAAGTGTTTATGTTGGAGATTGTATGGTTGCAATTACAATCTGTTCTTTGTTTCCAGCAAACTGCACTACGTAGACATATATGCTTTGAATGGTGCATATGTTTAACTATATCTTCTATGCGCAGGTTCCACGCAGACATGCCATCCAGTCTCTGCGGCCGATCACAGTGGTCTGTAACGCTGCAGCATTGTCAGAGGAGTGGTGATATTCAGGCTGCCTATAACTTATTATAAGATATGGGTTTACCTTTTGAAAAATTTGCCTTCTGGTAACCATTCAGGCTGGAATATTCCACCCTGAGTGGCTCCATTAGAAGGACATATGGAGAATTTCAGGTAAAGCATGAGGCTAAACACCCTTATACATATACACGCACACACACAAGCAAAGGAAGGGTTGTTGGTTTGCCCATAGTGAAGAATACCCATGACCACTTCTTTGGGAAACTGACAACTCCAGCTATGAAAAAAGTCAATGAAGTGTACAGTCCTTGGATTTCTTCATTCATATGAAAATTTGGCCAAATTTGGTCAAGCTTCAAACCTCTGGTACCTGCAGTTAGCACCTGCTAAGCGCAGTCTTGCCAAAGATCTACCCCAAGCCTATCAAAGCATCTGTCTGCACTGGGCAGGTTGCTAAGTGCAGAGGCTCTCTGAGATCCTCCCCTGCAATTGTAAGTCTCAGGTGCTACAGGTACTGAACCGGAACAAGGGAGCCTGTGGGTGTGGAAACATGAACAAACAAGTATAGGGAAGAAAATTACTTTGTGTGAACTGATATGTAGAAATTATTCCTGTTCACTCTGCATAAATGGGGGGGTAATTTGTGGCAATCCAACTTTCAATAAAAGGCAAATAAACTACCTTAGGTTTACAGCATGGTAAGAGTTGTCATGCAGATACCTGTTTATGGTCATTAAAAGTTGATGGGATGTGTGTTGTGGTTTAACCTGGCAGGTAGCTAACACCACACCTCCCTGCCCTCCAGTGGGATGGGGGAGAGAATTGGGGCAAAAAAAGCAAAATTCATGGGTTGAGATAAAGGGAGTTTAATAAGACAGAAATGGAAGGAAAAATAATAATAATGATGCTAAAAAATTAGAATATGCAAAACAAGTGATGCACAATGCAATTGCTCACCACCTGCTGACCAGTGCCCAGCCAGTTCCCAAGCAGTGGCCCCCAGCCAGCTTTCTCCTTGGTTTATATACCAAGCATGATGTCATATGGCATGGAATATCTGTTGGGTCAGTTGGGGTCAGCTGTCCCAGTCAGTCCCCTCCCAACTGCTTGTGCACCCCCAGCCCACTCGCTGGGGGTTGTGGGGCGGGGGGTGAGGAGCAGAAAAGGCCTTGGCTCTGTGTAAACACTGCTTAGCAACAACTAAAGCATCAGTGTGTTATCAACATTATTCTCATCTTAAATCCAAAACACAGCACTGTACCAGCTACTAGGAAGAAATTTAACTCTATCCCAGCCAAAACCAGGACAATGTGCTACTGCATGGTGACTTTTTTGCATGTCTGTCCCTTTCTGTGTGCATACCACACTCTCTGTGCTGGGCCAGTGTCAGGGCTACAGCACTGCATGTGAAAGCCATGGTTCAAACGTAACAAAAATCAGTAATCAGCCCTGGGAAGAAGGACTGGATTTGGACAGGGAGCAGTGGAAAGTCAAGTGATGACACTGGGATTGAAGACTGATATGGAAGAGAGAAACTAGAAGTAAAGATCTGGCTGGGTAAGAATAAGGATGGAAGCCAAGAGCAGGATATATGGGGACCAGTGGGTCAAAAAGTCTGTGTGGAGAGACAGCACAGATGTGATCTGATGGGCAGCAATGAGGAAGGCAAGGAGTGGCTGGGGAAGGAGCTATGGACCAAGGAAAAGCAGGGTGGGGACAAACATCTTCTCACAGGGATCAAGGTGCAAAGAAAGAACTGGGATGGGCTGGAGAGAGAGTCTGAAATAAAGGGGTACACAATGAATGAACCAGCTGTCTGGTGAGGGAGTCGGAGAGAAGAAATAAGCAGGAAAGCAGAGTATTGGCAGGGAGAGGAGAGAGCATGGACAGAGAGCCAGGGATAAAGGCACCGGACGGGTCAGCCGAGGCTAGTGGCACTGGTGACAAACACTGGGACTCAGTGGGCAAGATGTTTAGGACAGGGAGGAGGAACAGAACAGATATTAAAACCAACTACATAAGGAGAATGGGACTTGCCTAAGGAGCTGGGGCAGAACAAGACCCAGTGTGAAGATACAGATGAACTGGAGGGAACAGGGAAGGAAATCCTGTCTTTACTGTGACCTTTTCCCTTCAGAGCCCAGAGTGGATTTTAAATGTCCTGAGTGTTACCAGTTCTCTCCTAACAGAAAATATTTGCAAAGACATCCGTATGGCCAAAGGTGATGAATGCAAACACATGCCTGCTCTTCATGAAATGCAGGTCACAGTGCCAGCCTCGGTGAGTCATGCGTGTGCCAATATACAGCTGCCAGAGCAAATTTTTTTTTTTTTTTCAGTTTGCTTTGTGGTAAGCCTAGGAATCGCCATGCCCATACATCATGTGAAAAGAACTTTATTAAGGTCAAAAAGTTAAGCACCCAAACTTCAGGAAACACAACCTTCATTTTCCTTCCTTGTACATAAGCATTACAAATCAGTCTTTAATTGCATGACTGTGAGTTATTTTTTCCACAGGTCCCCTTCAGAAGGGTCCACCAGGTAGACCTGCTCTGAGGCTAAATCCAGACTTAAGGAGGAGGTTGTTTGCAGGACCCCTGCTTCATTTCTTCCAAAAGTTGGAAAACGCATAAATTATGAGTCAGGGAGTAGCAGAAAAAGAAGGGGCACTTTGATGATTAAGGCAGCTGAAAGATATCTTAGTGAATTGGATTCTGTCCCTAACTGTGCCAAAAAGTCCAAATGAAATTATGAGAAAATCTTTTAAATCTCACTTCTCTGTAAGAGAACACCATCTTGGACTGGTGTTTACACATAAAAAAAGAAGAAAGACTTTAAAATTGGCATAGTAAAGAGCAACTGAAATTATTTCAGAGCTGAAGAACATGTCTATCAGTGAGTTGCCTACCAAACTTTTTGACATGTGACTTGAATACAGGTTACAAATATGTTCCTGAGGAGTAAATACCAGCTGTAAAAAGAATCTTTAATCCAGTGCAGAAAAGCAAAGTAAGAACCTATGTCTGTGAGCTGAAGCCAGGCAGATTCAGATGAGGAATTTGGCATAAAGCTTTAACAATGAGAGTAATTAATCACCCCCCAAAAAGCCACCCAAGCAAATAATCATCTCTTTATCTCTTGAGGTCTTCAAATCGAGACTAGCTGCCTTCCTAGACTACTTGCTTTATACTTTGGATAATCCTGAATTATTGGACTAGTTACAGGGACAACTGAGTGAAATGTATATACAGGTCTGAAAAAACACAGGGAGTCAGACTCTGTGACCTAACAGCTCTCATCTTTACTAATCCAAGTGCCAGGCAGTCATGGTTGCAGCTGAAGTCAGTGGAAACTTCTCTATGATTATATAAAATGCTTAATAGTGCTACACAGACAGAAAAAACAAGGTCTAAGGTATCTCACTTAAGACACTCAAATACAGTACCTACTTTTGAACTTAATCTCTTACTAGCTCAATTTTACATCTATAAAATGGGGCTGATAGTCTCCCCTTGGCTGGAAGAGATGTTTTGAATGTGCAGTGAGCTGAAATGCCCATGGGTAAAAGAATAATTCTTACCTCAGGACAGCATTTGAATAGTGTGAGAATAGTGGACAAAAAATTATGAGGAGGTAACAACTCATTCAGTCAGAACCAGGTAGTAAATGATGCAGAAAACTCGTGGAAAAAAACCCCAGTATGTGAGCCAGTAATCAAGGACTGGCACATAGATGCACATGCATAACAGAAGCAAATAAAGTTGCACAATCAACTCTGATTCTGGCTTTTCCAAAGAAACCTAGAGTTTTCAGCCTGATCGCATTCCTCAGTTTATTAGCTGATACATCCTCCACAGGACACACAAAAGGAAATGTAATACAGTAAAATATATAACTGCAGCATGACATAAATTCAGGTGTATCTCCTTTGAGCCTTCACTAGGGAGACACCTGTCTCAGTTACACAAACCAGCAACTTATTCGTGAGCATTTGCAAGTCTAACGTGAGTCACAAAGAAAGACTGGAAAATGATGGAGACTGAAGCTGACTGGATCTCTACAACTGGATTTGGAAAGAAAAAAATCATCCCAGTGAGGGATGGGAGGGAGGTCACTGGAGGGAAGTATGATTAGAAGAAGGATGGATCATGTTGAAGGACAGCTCTCAGTTACCATGTGGGTGAGGAGTCAACACCTGCAAAACAGTATGTAAATACAAAACAATCTCAGACTACCTGGAGCCTCTGGTTTTGTCAGAGCCCTGAGCTCATTAATGGCCCTAATGACCCTCACCTGGGGCCCACACCCATGGGCCCAGGAGCTCTATTTAAGCTCAGCCCTAGGCATTTGCTCCTTGCTTGAACTATACTGGAGGAGTGCTGGTCTCCTGTACTGCTATAGCCATGCCCCTGCCTGGCTATGAAACCCATTGAGATGGACCTCAACCTATGGATTGGCTTCCTGGCTTGATTTTTCTAACTATGGAGCTGCCTGATGATCACTGGACCTGATCCTATTCCTGACCTACTGATTGACTTCCTACCTTGACCTCAGACCTGTCCCATCACCATTATACTGCATTTTGACCTGAACTTTTGGTTGGACCTGACCATCACCTCTGAGTCTGTGCTGCTCACCTCTCTCTGACACTGTGGGACTGAGACCTGGCTAGCAAGGCTCTCCCTTGGCTCCTGGCTCATCTCCCTTTAAGGACCAGCACTGCTTTTGCTGCTCCCTGACAGATTTATCCTGTTGTTTGGATGTTGGGTGCTCAGGAGCAAGCAGCTGCCTTGCCAGCTGGAGCCAGAAAGTAATGAAGCAAGTCTGAGAGGCAGGGAGAGCTCTCCAGCCAAAAATAACTAATTTAATTTTTTAGCCATAACAAAAGTTTGGTGATGGTAGCTGTGTGTATGTGTGACTAAGTGTGTGCACCCAGAGCTCTAGTCGGGCTGTAATATGACATCAGCTTAAGGAGCATGCCAGCAGCCTTGCAGTCATCTCTTTCTTCTTGCTTGCCAAGAGCTGTTGACACTTCCCAAAACATGTGGTAAAAGAAGCCTCATGCATGTTTACATTCAAGGCAGGATGAGGGCCTGCCTCTGACCAGGCTGCCACAGAGTACTTCAGAGTCTGAGTCAAAACAATGCCGCTTTGACAGAGGCTGATTCCTGATGGCTGGTCATTAGCTGGGTGAGACTTGGCTCTCTACTGTATCTGTTTATCTTCTATGACATCCTGATATCTGAGGAATTCCCCAAAATCGAGTGGGGAACAAAAATGGTTAGCCTAGGAATGACAGGAGTAAGGTCTCATGCTTGAAGCCAGCCTTGGTGAGTGGTTTCTGAAAGCTGGTACAAGCACAGAAGCTGTGTATAAGCTTTGTGAAAAGCACTGCGTGTCCTCTGCCTGTTTCCCGGCAAGTAAGTGTCACGTAACGTAACCGCCGTCATTGTCTTCCGTAACGGAGATTAACGGGAAGCAGTTTACTTTGGTTTGTAGATGTTGTAAGTAATGCCGACAACGACCAGCTTCTGACTACCGAAGTAGGCTTTCATTTGTAAGCTGAATAGCTGAAGATTGAAGGGGATGGCAACCTATCTGCTGAGGAGAGAGGGGGCTGGTGTGGTCAGTGTCCCCTCACCGTCTTGGGAGTCACTGAAAGGGACTAGTTGATAGGCTTGGGTCTGTTCAGTTGGCACATTAGGTTTTATCATGAGTAGTTAAGATTTTTAGAAAAAAGGTTCTAATATAAAAGGGAGGGATATTGTAGCTTTTAATGATGTGCGATAAGCACAAGGTAACCAGTGGTACCTAAACATGCACAGAAAGAGTTGGAACACCCTCATCTTAGGCAATAGCTGGTACTCTTGGGCAGTGAAAATCCAGTCTAAAAGAGATGGATTACAGTATCTTGTCTAAAAACCCTTTCTTTGGAAAGAATGGAGTACGTATGTGTCTCTAAGCTGTGCATGTTCTTGTTAAAACACAGGTGTTACTGAAGAATGGAAGTGGCTGTCAGAGTCAATGCAGGTGGCCAGCTGCAGTAACCCGTAGGGATGGTTAATGGGCTAAGAGTGACTGGTAGAAGTGGCTTGGACGTGCTGTGCGGTCTGCTGAAGCCGGAGTCTGGCCTTGCTACCCAGCTGTGACAGTCTCAGGCATAGGCCAGCAGAAACTGCAAGCAGGTGTCTCTAAAGCAGCACTAGCAGCTGCTTCACCAAAAACTGAGAGGGCTTGAAATGATGGTTGTGGTATAGGAAAGGGCGAATTGATTATTCTAGCCCTTACACTACATTGTTCCTACAGTACATTATTCTGTTTATTTTTACTGTCTTCCCTTTCTTCAACAATGTGCTGTTTTGGTAAGTCACTAGATTCACCATCTGGCAGCAGGGAGGCTGAGCTCTCAGATGAGCCCATCAGTTCTTGTTTTCCTGTGTTTTGAGGTGGGAGATTCAGCTGGTGTTTGTTAGAGCCTTAGAAATTGAGCTGTACCATTTTGCTGCCAGCCCAGAATCATGCAGGAGGGTTATACAATGTTAGCTTCTCTTCAAACTGATTCTTTGCTCTGAGAATATGTTTTGTTCCTGACTAACCAAACAAGGAGGAGAATGGCACTTTCAAGGAATATTTACCTTCTTAATGGCCTCCAGAGACATCCAGGGAAAAAGCCCTCATCAGCTTATAAGATGTAGAGGAGTGGCCAACTGATAGGACTTCACAGGTTTTGGTAAATTTTGGAAAATTGCAGAGGTCCTGTTATCCTTCAGCTTTTCCAGAGTTCAACATACTCAGCCAAAGGCTCCGTAAGCCTTCCTCATTCCCCTACAGCAAGTCTCAGGAAACTTACTGAGTCCATCACCTCCTACCACTAATTTTGAAAACCTTCCCTAGGGGCTTGCTCCTTTGTCCCTCGGGATTTGTGATTTATAACTACATAGGCAGAGCTATGTGAAAAGCAGACTCCTGAATTTGGTAGCAGCTCTGCATTCAGAGTTGAATATAATGAAGAGCTGCAATTTGCTGGGTGCAATGACCAGTTAGGACAAGTGCACAGCACAGTATTGTTCTCAGTGTTGCAGGCAGAGCTAATGCATATGCAGCTATTTTCTACTCAGTCATTATTATCTTCTGTAGAGGGTAAAGCTCCACTGGGTTCTCTGGTCCTGCTGTCCTTTTGTGCTGTTCAAGACCTTTTCAGCTCATGCAGTTTCCCAGAACAGACACTGTCCTACTAATTCCAACTTAAGGCTTCACCCAGTTAAGAATGAAAGATGCCTGCCTTGCACAAAGATTGTTTTCAATGAGGGGAAAAAGTGGGTTCACCCAACTGCATTCCTGGACTTGGTGGACACTGTCACTTCTTGCTTAGTGTAAAAACCCATATGCTCTGTATCACAGATTTTACCCTGATTATTGCATTTCTAATAGGAAACCAGAAGCCTTTTTTTGTCAGTCTTTTTCTCTCTGCATCTTTGTACCCATTTCTGTAGATATCCACCTTCTCTATTTGATTCCAGGCACATGCATGAGTCTGGCGTTATTTATGAATCAAATCCCCTTTGTGTATTTATATTTGTGTTTTACTCTTTTGGAACAGCTTTTAACGTCTCTGTAAGGATGCAGAACTCTGCTGGTAGAAGCAAAAATATTTTTTTTAGTTCTAATACCCTGGGATCTGTGTGCTTCCAGCCTAGCATCCAAAAAGCCAAGTGAATAAAATGTTACCTGCTTATACTTGATTTTATTTCTTTCAATCTAGACATACTGGTGCCAAGAGAGTTCTTCTGAAATTAGGCAGTAAGACAGAGATAATTATGTCCACATTTGGTTTTGTCTCTTCTTGACATTTCAATCAACCTCTGAAAATTTCAGGCTAGAAAGCAACCTAATCAGCAGTAGACTCAATTTTAAAACTATTTTCTATGTTGAAAGTTTGAGGTATCAGCCCTGGGAGGCATCACCGATAAGCATTTGAATGTTGCAATTTGTAAAGAATATTTTAAAATGTCAGACATAAAACTCCTCTTTCACATTTGGTGGTCAGGAAAAAAACCAAACACTTGGGTTTTTTGCTACAGTGCAGGCGACACAAATACCAGTGAAACCTGTACCATCACTTAAAATGGGTTTGCATGGAATGGTAGTAAAGATGTCTGTGCTGGTACTGGTTTCAATGGTAATAGTAGCAGCAGGCATTTAACAGAATTCATTATAAACAATTACTTTTGAACGTAGTCTCTATGTTTGCTAGCTATTCACTTGTCCAGGCTGGTTCCTTGAAATATGTTAGGTGGCTGAAGTGAACACATCCAGCCTGTAGGCTGTTTTAGAGATATTGCAGCTCAAAGCACAATTTCTTACATCATACATGTTATTCTGTACTTTCCTGGATGTCAGAAAGTACAGAAATACTTCAGAACTAAAACAGATCAGACAGCCAAAAAGTCAAAGAAAGGAAAAAATTTATAGGCAAGGAACTGAGGATGAGAGATTAAGCAGCCTGCCAATGCTTACAAAGGAAAATCTATGCTAGACTAGGAATTGGACCCAGACATCCTGAATGTCAGTCCAGCCTTAACCACAAGACTGTCCTTCTTCTGTTTCACAAATATTATTACAAATTAACTAGCGGTTCTCTGAGTCCTTGTGATTCATTAGTCATAAACAGTGGAGTAAAACTATTGGATTCTTTGTAAAAATGCAACACTTGAGGTTTCAGTTTTTCCTTGCTACCACTCAGCCTTTTCAGCTAAAGGGTCATTGACTGAAATGTGGGCTGTGATCTGGCTGTTACCAGATTTAGACATAGCTGGCTGTTTGTCATCGTTCTGTGTACATAGCCAGGATTCTCACAGGATACTACTCTGATAAAGAGACTAGACTGGCAAAAAGAGGACATAGCATTGGCATTTTAGCTGTCAAAGCAAAGGAATGATTCTTGTATTCCTGTCACCTGAGTAAGCGCATTTTGTCTTATAGGTATCGTATATACATCTGGGACATAGGCATGGCCTTCCAGAGATGTTTTAGATGACAAAATATTATTTGAAGCCAATTGGCCTTTTGCTTCAGGACTTTGGGGCCAACATCTTTTCATTGTGGCTGGATACCTCTGAAAATGTCTTTATAGCTTCTCAGGACCAAGGAGAAAATCCAAAAGATGTCTCTGACCATCAAGAATGGGTCTGAGCTTGCTCTCAAGATCTGGCTTAAGTGTACGCTTTTAAAATCCCATGTTACTACCTGGTGAGGTGCTCTCTGACTAAGGACCAATTGGAGAAAAGAGGTTAATTGTGCAGCTGATCCCAATATTACTCCCAACGAGCACACATCTCAAAACTCAAGTTCTACTTAAGCATGATCAATGGCCAACCTATAGCCAACAAAATAAATGAGAATCGTTTTGCTGGTCATGAGGAAATCTAACTATAATGCTGCTTATTGTATTTTAGAGGAAAAATGGCTGTCAGGCATGCAGTGATGCAAGTCAGTGCTAGGACATGAATCTATCTAGGCGGTGAAATTTAGGAAATACCCTTGTCAAATCCACTGACTAGTGACTGTAAAGAATCACAGAACAATAGATACTGTGACTGAAACAGCTGCAGAAGTCATCTAGTCCACCCACTTATTCACAGAAGTACTATTGCCAGCACACCATTAGGTCAGCCTTAACTTTGAATAGCTGAGTCCTGAAAACTGCCTAAATTGGATAGTCTATGACCTCTGTGGGCTAGCTGTTCCAATGCTTCACTACCCTTATAGGAAATTTTTTCTTAATGTCCAGCTCAACGTCCCAGGCCACAACTTGTGGCTGTTGTTCCACGTTGTATCACCTGATGCTACTGAGGAGAATTATGTTTGAAATTACCCTTCAGGTAGTTGTAGGCTATTAGATTAGCCTTCCCTTCACCTCCCTAAACAAGCCAAGATGCCTCAACATACCCTTGTTGATCATGTGCTCCAGACCTATGACCACCGTTGTAGCCTTCTGCTGGACAGTCTCCAGTTTCTTCGCATCCCTCTGCAATGGAGAGTCTCCAGACTGGACAGTGTGTTACATGCAGCCTCACCAGTGTCAGGCAGCAGGCAAAATAACTTTCCTAGATCTGCCAGCCATGCTCCTCCTAATGTAGTGCAGAACACAGCTGTCTTGCAGTGGTAATGCACTATCAGGTCATTCAGTCTGACATCCACTGTAACCTCCTGACACTTTTCAGCAGTGCTGTTACTCAGCTCATTTGCTCCCAGAAGGTAGAGATGCAGGGGGTCATTCCACCTCAGGTACAGAACTTTGCATTTCTCTCTATTGGATTTCATGAAGTTTCTGTTGGCACAGTCTTTAGGTGTTTGAGGTCCTTCTCAGTTGAAGATGTCATTTGTTGTGTCAGCTGTCATAATTTTGCATCTTCCACAGATACGCTGAAGGTGGGCTTCTGCGTTTTCCAGGTTGTTGTTGAAGATTGAAGTATATGGACTGCAGAATCAACGTCTGGAGTACACCATTTGTTACTGACTGTGAGCAGATGCTAAGCCTTTGATCATTGTTACACTTTCAGTCTCAGGGTCCAGCTGATTTTCATCCCGCCCAGAAGTCCTTTGTTTCAACCTTGGCACTGAAGAGTCCAGAAAATAGCAGAGCTTTACCATTACTAGACATTTCTAAAGCAGCACTAGGGGAATTGTTTCCTAAATTCATTCATATTGATTCATCACAAAGGCTGTATGCAACAGTATGGGGTAGATAAAGGAAAGACCATGTTCAAACAGGAATTAAGCATTCATGGAAGACAAGGTGGCTCTGTTGTACTGGAAGCTCCAAAATTGTTACCTTTCCCTTCCCATTCTGACTTTGCTTCTTTCCTTACCTACAGAAACTGAAATTTAGGTTGATTGTGCAGCTTGAGGAGAAAGGATGAGGCCTGTGGTAGAGAAACAGTGAAGCTGATACTGGTAGCTAGTGTCTACAGACCCAAACAAACTGTAGTGGGAAAAGGCCACTTTCACCTTATGTTGTCCAAACCTGTTAACTCAAAACATTCTCTTCTAGGAAAAAATTACTTGGCATTCTGTCATAAAATTTAAATACAACAGCCTTATCCCTCCAACCCAGATAGATTGGAAGAGTTTCAAAATGTGAACAAATTAAATTGATCCATCTTTAATTTTGCTTTGGCTGCAAGTCCTTCTTCCTGGTGTGAAAAGATGGGGCCAAACCAAAAACATTCCTTATCCAAATGGCATGGCTCTGGATTCAGATATTTCATATCCAAACTCTGTGCCTGTAGTCCATGTCTGTTAGCAGGATGCCAGAGGTGAAAACCACCTCACACATCCAGGTTAGAGCTTTTATAAGGGGGCCTTTTATTCATTCATCTCTTCGTCACCACTCCTCTTTAGGGTTCAAGTTCTTTTTGGTTCCTGTCAGGTTAAGTGGAATTACACATCCATATGGTAAGGAGAGAATTGATTCCTTCTTCCTCTGTAGACAGTAAGGAAAACTAGAGGAAGCATCAATTTGTAATACAAGATGACCAAAGAAATCCTTAGCAATTATTACAGCACGACTGTGTAATTACGAGGATACAGTTTCCTCTCTACACCTGAGAAACTGCAGGGTTTAACTACATCCCATATGTGTGCGGTGTGACTGAATAGTGCCAGAAGTAAGTTCTAATGGAGAAGTTCTTCTGGTTGCTAAGCCACCGGGTGACCTACTTCTACCGTCACTGGATACTGAGCATCCGTGTTTGAACACAAAGTTGGCATTATTGCTGATGCTCAGATTTATTAGTTATTTCTCTCTGCCATCCATGATAGGATTTAATCTCAAGTAACCTAAGGTGGAAATGAAACATGATGCAAAGCAACTTGAAGGGCTTTTCACTTCAGACAGGCTTATTTAGTTTCCCCTGTATGGCATAGTTTACTGAATACCAAATCAGAAACCTACTGGTAAAGCAATAGGTCTTCTCAGAGAGGGAAGAGAAGCCTCTCTCACAACACACCAGAGCTGTGGTGTGTTAATAACACAGGTGTTACTGATCATGGGAATGCATTTCCTAGAGCCAGGCATAAGAAAGAAGAGCTGTGCAAGGCTGCCGTTTGTACAGACAATGTACCTATACTACCCTCTGGACTATACATATTTTTTATTATATCAAAGCCCTGATGTGAAAAAAAAACATGTGCTCTTCTGGTCCTAAATCTAGTCCTGCTGTACCTGTGGATTTCATTTTTAACCTTAAGCACTTGCCTGTGCAGACCTCTGAGGAAATGCTTGGGCAGTGCTGCCCTGTTGGATGCCATCTTGTGTGGCCTATGCACATCTTCAGAAGACATGAGTGCTCCCAGCACTCATGGCCACTAGTGTGTCTTGATGTATTAACCTCCTGTGCTACATACATCCAGCAGCTCTCTGGAAGGATTATCCTGGGTCTGGGGGCCTTTTTCCTCCATATTCCATCACTCATCTTCACAACTTTCCTCCTCTGCACAGGGCATGTGGCTGTTTTCCCTGGAGGAGCTAGCAATTGTCACCACTGTCAGGCTGGTGATAACCAAGGCTGGTTCCTCAGTTAGCCCCTATTTCTGTTTATCCAGCTGCATTGTTCTGGATATATAGCTCCATATACCCTTATGAGAACTTGCTGTACTGAAGGAAGGTGCCCTGCCCTCGATGTCCTCCCATCTCTCCAGACCTTGCTCTTGTTCCTCTCTGATGGCTGATTCAAAGGCATGAAATAACCCCCCAACAAAGAGGTGAAGGAGCTGGACCCCAGAGGCAGTTTCCGTCAGTCTGGTATCATCTCTGTCCTCTAATGTAAGCCTCTCCAGGGAGATGGGTGTGAGCACGGTTTTGCCACTGGGTTCCCACCACCCACCTCCCATGGCAGGGACTTCCTCTGGCCTTGGGAGTGAAGGAAAGGAAATTTCTCTTCATCTCAGTAAGCTGCTGCAATGAAGTGACTTCGAGCCCTCCATCTTTTGGTTACTTATTCTCTTGGCATTTTAGTGAGAGCCAAGGAATCTGTTTTCCATTTGCTGTACTTTTGCCGGAGACTGTAATTGCTCTTTGAACCTACAGGAGCAGGAAACCCATTAAAGGCCCAAGAGGACAGGGATTCAGTGCCAGCCAGCACATTCCTCAGCTCCTTTCATCCTGCAAGAGGAGAGTGCTTCTGGCTTCTCCAGAAGGGATATTACTATATTTTGCTCAAATTTAAGGCTGATTTCAAGAGTAATTCTACCACTCACCTTATAGTTATCATCATTCCTGCTATTTGCATTATTATCTTTATGGTAATTATTATCACTAACACAGAAATATCTATGGAGAGGTCATTAGAGAAAACTCAGTTATCAAGCTTGCTTTTCAATATCTTGCAGACTGAAACGATGGATATAATAATGACAAAATCTAGGCTAAGTTCATGGCGTATCAAACCGTGGAAAACTGTTGGTCAGGGCTTTTAAGGAGCTTCTGGAAAGAGAATGAGAAGGCTGCATATTGTATGGGAAATAAGAGCTTCTTGTTTCAGGTAGAAAAAGTATGAAAAATCTCCCATGTATGATAATACATCTTTAATGATGCAGCTGCCACCCAATAGGATTTTTTTTGACATGAAGTGGCATGGCTCAGAATAAGCAGGATTGGTATGTTACTGGCTTAGCCTGGATGTGCACCCTCTCTGCTAACTGCAGATAATCTTCCAGAAAGTGGGTTGCTGTCACTTTCCCTCAATACGGTGTGCCCCACAATGACTTTCTGCTGCATGAGACCCTTAGGATAGCTAGTTGGCTCCGGCTGAGTCTGTCCCATAGATTCTGAGTGGGAGAGGGGGAAGCAGCACAGCACAAAGAGAAAAGTGTAAGCCTCAGAAGGTACTTCTAAGAAAACAAAGTTAGACCGGGGTAGTACTGGGAGCAGGAAGGCACAGATATTCTGAGCCTAAAAATTGAGAATGAGGAGCTTGGATCTAATGTAATGAAAGAAGGAGGCCAGAAAAGATGATTTTAAGGATGACTCAACTGGAGTTTGAGTCTGTTATTTTAGTGAACTTCACAACAACTAGTCTTTCTGTGCCAGGTTTTGGCCCATCCGACAGTTGGCTCTGTGCCATTCCAGTTACAAGAATCTTCACTAAAGATGATATAATGAGCTGGTGAAGAGTTATCTCAATGCACAAGAACATAAGCGAAGTGGATGACACTGCTGTCCCATCCTTTGCTGAAATGGTCTCA
This sequence comes from Cariama cristata, assembly GCF_000690535.1. Lineage (NCBI taxonomy): Eukaryota > Metazoa > Chordata > Aves > Cariamiformes > Cariamidae > Cariama > Cariama cristata. The sequence goes on along the minus strand of NW_009604531.1, from coordinate 21,155 downwards.
GGTAAGGAAACGGGAGACACGACGATATCCCATATATCATGCAGCTGTCAGAAAGGCCTTGAGATTTCTCTACCATACATGTGGGACTGGGTCCTACCAGAGGGAGCTAGACAGACCTGTGTAGAGGTCAGTAATGGCATCTCCCAGACCATCCTAGTGATGGCAATACTTGAAGAGGAACTGTCACCTCTTTCATGTATTTCTGCTTACAAGAGAGAAAAAAAGGGATTTTGCTAGGTAGTGATACAGAGCAAAGCCTGTCACGCATGCTCTGTGCGTCCAACAGAGTCACTGATTCCCATATTTGCAGTGTTCATGGGCTGGGAAGGAGCCTGTGCTGAACATCACAGCAACCATCTCACTCCCAGGAGAAAACAGCACTTTGCATGGGGAAGCTTTTCTTTGAGTAACTGACAGCTAGTACAACTTCGCAGTTTACTATAACAATCAGCTCCTGAGCATGGGGCAACCATTCCAAATTCCTTTCTCTCCAAATAATCTAGCTTAAAGAGCAAGGAGAAAGCATTTGTTCCAATCCTTGGCATTGCCCAGATAGCTATCTCCTCCCTTACTCATTCTTCTTGTACTCCAGCTTACTTTAAATGAGGACACATATCGCACACAAAAAGCCTCCATAAAAACTTTGTAAGGTTATGGAATCAAGTGCTTAAAAAGTTAGGAAATCCGGGATTAAAGTTACCCGGGCAACATTTGTGCAGATGGGTTATGATGCTGCCTTCATTTCAAACTGCAGAGAGTATGGTTTCTCTGGATGCTCCCTTGCTCCGTGGGCAGGACAGAACTGCTCTGAGGGCTACTCATGGCTGTGAAATCCTCGCAACAGTTCTCTGCAGTACCCCCTGCCTCATGCATTGTGGAAAGTAGATGGCGGCGATCACTGGAGCAGACGGGGGACTGCAGAAAGAGCAAGAGTCATCGTGGGACTGAAGCAATGGAGCGCTCCCTGCAGGGCTGGCCAGAGTGCCTGG
>NW_009604531.1:19118-20010 GCF_000690535.1 Cariama cristata | reverse complement strand
AGGGTGTCTGTGTGTTGTGGGGGGAGGATTTGCTGTGGGGCAAGGGCAGGAAGGCCAGGGCTCTGGTTGACAGGGGTGCAAGCTATTGAAGCTGGCATTGCAGCCAGAGCCCCTGAAGGGTTGAACTACAGCCAATTTGCAAAAGGGACCAAACACTTGCAACTGCATCTGGGCTTTGTGCTTTGAATATAAAGTGCTGCAGCATGCTAGAAACTGTGAAAATCCAAGTCCTTACCGTCTACATCAGGTACACAAAATCTTTTGACTCTGCACTTTCTGCAGGCAGCTTCTCATCTACAAAATATATAATATCCACTGTAGTACTGTGAAAACAAATTTGTTGATGTTTCTGAAGCAGTTAGATATGATATCTTGCTGAATGCTATAAACTCAAAAGGGGTTTTAGTCATTCTGCTCTCAGAGATGGTTTAAATCCTGTGTAGTAGAGAAGATCTAGGTCCATCCATGGAGCAGAAAGATAAAGCTAAGTATGAAATATATATTTATTTTTTTTTTAGTTGCAGAAATTCTATGGCAGGAATTCTGTGAAAGAAATGATCTACACTGCCGGGCTCGGAGAAGGGAAATTAAAACTTCAGTGGCAACCCTTGTAAGGGCACTTCTTGTAGGCACTTCCTGGCTTTGCAACTACAGTAGTGTTTGAGCGTAGTCTTTGTGCTCAAACTATACATTTTCAGTCATCTTCTTTTGTAGCCTACCAGTCCCTGCTGACCTAAAACTTTCTTGACAGAGAACATTTTACTGTATTAACTAATAGTGAGCCACAAGCTTAATTAAACCAGAGCAAATCTTGTATATAGAAAGCTTGTTTTGGAATAAGTGTTTTATTTGATTTGGCTTCCTTTGATTTATTTGTACAGGAAAAAACTAT
>NW_009604531.1:0-19100 GCF_000690535.1 Cariama cristata | reverse complement strand
CATCTCTCATCAATTTTATGTCCTACAGACCCTTCTGGATGGGCTTACTAGCACAACCCTGAAGAGACAACAGGTATGTGTGGGAGCTGGAGTATGTCTGAGATGGTGCTGATGACCTGTTGTCAGATTTTTTTCCAGGAGCTAAGTTCAGCAACCCTTCTGATGTGGCAGCCTTTTAGCACAGGAAATTTTAAAATATTTTTGATTAGAAAATAAAAAAATATTTAATAAACATAATATTTAACTTTTTTTTTTTGTTTTCTCTGCCTTCTCTTAGGTTTCTGCTCCTTGTTTACAACTTGGAAGAAAAGGAGCTAGATTCTTTCACCCTGTGAAAGGTTTAACACAGGTTAAAGCAGCAGCTTAGGATTTTTCTTTAGTAATAACCAACAAACAAAGCTAAATCCTTTTGCAAAATAACAAATTTAATCGGACAGGCAGCTTTGCACCAGCTTCCGCCAATCTACTGCCCAGGGCAAGAGGCACAAGAACCCAGGGGGCCACAGCTGGTCTCCAGGGATGCTGGCAGCTCTCCAGCCCGAGCCTGCCCAGCAGATAAAGGTTCCAGCCTGTTGGGAACATGCAGCAAAGTGTGTGACTGTCCCATTGCTACTCAATGTTGGGAAACTATTACAGGAATGTGCAGTTCAACAAGCCTCTACACACAAGCCTCTGTTTTTTTCCCTTGAGATAAGATTTTGTGTTATGAATTCTCAGGGCTTCCCCTTTTTTGCTGGGCAGAGGAATCCTGGCTGAACGCAGCAAAGGATGAAATGGGCCCATAATATGGGACACAGGCAGGTCTTGTCACCTGAGGTACCTGCAAGCCACCTGGCAGTACATTAGGGAAGAGTTTTATAAAGCAAGGAACTGTCACCCTTGGCACAGCTATCCATGCAGAAAGTGGACAGTAGCGCATGTAGTCCCAGCCACGCTAAGTTCAGGCTACCTGAGCTGGGTGCTAACAGCGCTATAGCTGTAGCAGCTCCTAGCTCAGGCTGCAAAACCTGCCTAGTTCCCTGTGGGAGTATGCTTGCTAATAGCTTTACCGTGAACTCCAGGGCTATGGTTATCAGCACACACATATAGAGATAGTTTAAAGCTAGTACGAACTTGTCTGCGTGACTCACTGGCTGGCCTCTGATTACAATGTCACTGTATGCTTAGCCTCTACGCCCCCTCCTGCGCTGGCTCCTTTGACAGACCACTTAAATACACATAACACATTTTTGAAAGGAAGGAACAACACCCCTCCTCCACTCAGCGGCTAATGGAGAAAAGCCTTGTTCAAATACAAGTGCACGTAAGGCTTCAAAGTCATTTTCTTGAAAATGGCTGGGAATAATTTATTTCTTTGCCTCAGAGCTTTTTCTTACTCTTTTTTTATGTAAATACTTGCAACAATGGCTAATTGTCAGAAAAATGTAAGCAATTTCTTAGTGGGATTCTTGTCTGCCCATTTCTACATTCCAAACTTTTGTCTTTATAGCTGAGGTCTTGACTAAATTATATAGCTCAACATTGAGCTAGGTACTGCCTCTCCAGAACTAACCTGTTGGAACTGAGAAATGTTTTTGTTAAAAGCCTGAAATAAAATAATCTGTTCCAAATTACTTATTCTTGGCTGTGGCAACTAATTGTGTATATATGCCCTAAGTTACATTAATGTGGAAGTCACATTAATTAATCACAGAGCGCTTGTAGTGTTGTATACGTTACTTACATGTTACTTACACATTAAGCCTATGGTTGTAACATCATTGGCCGCCTTCTGGGCTCCAGCGATGTCGTAGCCAAAAGGAGTAACTGAGAACACAATGCATTGTTCCTCTCAGCTGCTAGGGCTGTATTGACTTTGTGAGTCATGCTCAGCATGCAGGGGTGACACATCCAGTCATTAGTGTTACTAATTCCCTGGTTTGAGAAGGGAATGTTGCCTACTCTAAGAAAACAGGGAAGGGGTGGAAAAGCATTGGAACTGGTCACAAACTCATTAGCAACTCTTAGCCTTCTTGAGTTCATTCGTCTGTGGCACAGATATAACGGTAGGATCCTAAATTGTTATAAGCAGAGGATTGTTTTGAGGCTTATATAGGACAACTATTATTTTTTGGTGAATCCTGATGAGATGCTCAGTCTGGCTGCAAGACACAAAGAACTAACCTGGACATTGTGTTTTTCTTTGTGTTTTGTTGGCCTGCCAGCCAGGAGGCCCAGAGGGATGGAGAGCTAGAAGGGTAGGACTGCTGTGCTGGCCTCAGTTGAAGAAGTCTAGAAGCAAGCCTAATAATACCTATACATTCTGATTTTTATATGCTAGCACATGTGGGAGGATTTGTGTAAGAAAACAGCAATAATCTCATCATAAAAATGAGGATAATATGAATTTCAGCAAGTGTGAAAAGCTGGGACTAGCTATGCCCATAGTAGGTGACCACCCTTAGCTTCATGTAATCATTTGCAGTCTTGGGAGGTAGAAATACAGCAAACTAGAGGGTCACAAACCCTCTTTAAGAAGTTGTCTTTGAGCAACAAAAAGCCAGGACCTGCTGAGAATTAGGAGTGGCTAGCAGGAACTGCAGGTGATGGAGGATGCTTAGCTGGAGCAACTAAGGGGAGCTGCTAACAGAGTCGGAATGGCTACAAGAAGCAGCAAGCCAGAGGGACTGGACAGGGCTTCCCACCCCAGCTCACCTCCATCTCCGAAGAAGCCTATGCTACCCAGCAGATGAGTGGTGATACCCCTGAACAGTCGGCTGTGAGTGGAGCGTTTCTAGAGCCAGGGGAAGCAATGGCCTGCTGTAGCAGTTGCATCAGCAAGCAATGAGAGGGGACTTTGGCCGGTATGGCTGGGGGAGTTGGTGGATGCCTGTTGTTTTGTTTATGTTCCTTTGTCCTTTTCTTCTTTATCTCCAAAACAGTGCTGTTCTGCTAAGCCATTTATGATTTGTGAGCAAGGAAGTGGAGCTCTCTGAACACTCAGTTCATTTAATTTTCTCAGGTTGAGAGTGGGAACACAAAATTCTGTCTATTAGTGACCCTTAGAAATTGAATTGCCCTTGCAGCTGTCAATCAGTCTGGCAGAAAGGGCACATTTGTTGCTTTCTTCATTTTTTATCTTTCCCATCTCATATACTTGGGGCAGGAGTGAGGAAAGTGGCTTATTGCTTGTGTTTGAGTTCCTTGCAGACTTGGTGAGTCTCTGGGGAAAGTCTGCATGAGGAACCATTGGGAGCTTGGTACCACAAAACTGGGGTTTCAGTTTATATATAGGAAAAAGATACAACTGAACACTTGACAGCCTATCAGGTTTTTTACACCTTTGCTAAGTAGCACCTGAATTCTTGACTGCATCTGAGCTATGCTCATCATGTGTGGTTGCAGTACGCAGAGGTGTGTAGGAACCAGATAGAAAAAAACTCATTTGAGTGGTAGCACAAGTCTAAACGCAACAGCCTGGATGCCAAGACAAGTGAAACATGCCCAGGCAAGATCCTGGGTAAATAACCAACAAGTGAAGCACATGCCAGCACTGATGCAGTACACTTTGGTACCTGTGCTAGCTAGAGGAGCACTAGGTAGGTGTGCCCCCACCCTGTCATGTCTCTGAAGGATGGTGTCAAGGTGTTCCAAGTTGCATCTGTGAGGACTAGGAGAGGAAAGAAGTGGCTTTGGTTATGTCCCCACTGTAAGCAGGGCCAGAGGTACACTGTACTCATGCCATCACCATTGTCCGGAGCCATCAGGAAGGCTTTTTACAGCCAGCCCATGACCATCTGTGAAACAGCTTCTATTGTGATCGCCACTCTGGAGACTGTGCTTTCAAAGCAGTATAAGCAGTATGAAAATACTTGTTACATTTGCAGCCTTTGGAGTCTAAGACTGCCTTTAACTCTTACAATGGTGACACCAGCCTATAATGATCTCTAACATACCAGACTGCTCTCAAGCCTGAGAGACTCTTTCAGTACTAGTCAGGACTGGCAGAAGCCAGCTGAATCAGGGAGAAGGGAATGTCTGGCCTGAGGTTGCCGTACAGCCCTGCAGGAGTCAGCTGCAGGGAAAGGATTATTTGGGGAGATAGATCCAGATCTTATGATACTCGTTCACTAGCACAGGACTAAGAGGCTGTTGCCAACCTAAGAACAGCAGTCCTCTTGTGGCTAACTCTCTGTGAAAGACACCTTTGTCTATTCTGCCATCATCCCCCGTGGTATTTGTGCATGGACCCTAATGGCATCTGCTGCCATGGAAGCTGAGCCCTGGGTGCTGCTTGAGGAGCTCCATTCTGTCTACAAAGAATCCCCTTGCCATGGCAAGAATCCTCTGTGATATAAAAATTGCCAGACCTGCACTGTTTGCATAGTAAATTGTGTGTTGGCACCATGGAAGGGAGAAGCCAGATACACTCCAAGAGTTTCAGACTCCTTACAGAGACCAGGGCAACGACATGAGGAAGAGAAGGCTGCAGGGCATTTTGAGCTGTGGTGGTACTGGTGCTCCAGCCAAGGCTGACCAGGTTCCAGGGCAAGCAGACAGCAGTCCTTTCCCTGATGCTGCCCTGCCCTGCCTCGCCCTGGCCAAGGGCTGGATGCAATGCTGTGTCCAGCCCACTCTTTCACTCCCATTTTATTCACATGGACTTGAATCTATTCCCATGCTATTCCATTCACGTGGACTTGATCTATTCCCATGCTCCTCTACCCCTGCTGGAGGAAAGTGTTTCCTAAAGTCTAACCCAAACCACCTTCGCCATTATGTGCCCTTTCATCTTGGTGCTCTTCTTGGATCCTCTTAAATGAGATTATAAAGTGTCTGAGCTACTGCTTCTTCGACTTTCTGAATTCCCTCTTCAGAATGGTGTGTTCTGCTTATTTCCCACAAAGGGGAAGGCTCCATGCATAAGATGCTGCAGAGAGCCTTTGCCCCCACCCTGTCTTGTTTTTCAGTGACGCACACCCTGCTCTGCTATTACTTAATAAAAAGTGAAGTCACTGCTTTCCTCCCCTTCAAACCGCTCCACCCTCAATCAGGAGGTCTGCTTCTCCACCCTTTGGCAAAACAGCTGTTTGGGGGTGGAGGTGAGTTTAGGGGTGGTGTTGACCAGCCTCTCATCTGGGGGAGGGGGGAGGGGGAGAAAAAAAAGTCCAGTCCTGTCAAAGGGCTGCTTTAGAGCTGGGAACAGCCCTGGCAGCCTTCACCCCTTCAGTGCTTGTCTGTATTTCATGTGAGCACAACTGAATAAGATCATTCATGACGGTCTGTGGGTCTAGTTCAGGATGCGAGGAAGAGTGTGAGCACAGCACACCACTTAACTGTTCTTTATCTGCTTTTTTCTCACCCTGGAGGGAAGATTTTACACAAACACTCACTCTCCTACTTTGGCAGGTAGGAAGAGGCAGAGAAGTTGGTATGTATAAGCAGTGTGATGTGGGGCTGGGTTCTCTGCTCCGCTCAGACTTTGCTCACAAACGGTGGGAAGGAAGAGAGCCCCTAGGAGCTAGCTGCAGCTGCATCATTTTGCTTTACCTCTATCAGCATAAGTGTAAGTAGCCCAGAAGCTGCCCTAAACATACGCCAGCATCCAATAGTCCTTAGGGACCATCTGCCAACTAAACGTGCCTGGAACACAATGTGGTGCAGCCACTCTTCCTTCCTTGACATGCCCTTCCCAGCATACCGGTGGTTATTCTGGCTGGCTACTTGCTGGAGACTTCACTGCTTTGGAGACACCACAGGCAGGGGAGAGAGGCCTGGATTGCATTCTCCATCTTTGGAAGGAAGAGTGTTGACAATTGGGTCCACAACATCATGGGGAAGGCTTTTGGGGAATGCATTTGCTCCAAGAGGTGTTACATCCCTCCAGAACCTCTGTGTTTAAAAGGAGAAGTCTGCAAATGTTCAGAAAAGAAATTATATCTGCAAAGAAGCACAAAAAATGTGCAGGAAACTTGTCACAGTAGGGGTGCCAAACTTTTCAACTGGTTCATGCAGGGGGTGACAACTGGTAGGCACCACTCCCATAAAAAGGAGAAACAGATGGTGAGGGACAGCATACAAAAACACGAGGTCTGGCAAGCGAGGAGGCAGCTGGTACGTTCTGTGGTCAGGGTGGCCAGCTGTCCTGCGTTTGAAGGACTATACCTTCACCTGCCTTAGAGCAAATGTAGTTTTCTTCCAGCTTTGCTGGGACCGGCTGAGGAGCTCTCTGCATACGTAGTTACTTTTCTGCTATCTCCTGCTTCAGCCACTCCATACCAGTCCATGGCTTCTGTTCCACTGCGCTACACCAATTTATACACCAGTCTCTGTTTTCCTCACTTCTCAGCCATTTCCTGGCTGAAGCAGCCATTAGCTTTGTTGTGCTAACTCAGATGCTTTATGATTATTCACTCCAAAACAATCAACTCCAAAAAAAGGTGGTAAACAGAAAAACTAGGAGCCCCACTAATTTTTTTATTTGTTTATATAGAGGTAGTACCCCACTCAAATACCAGCATCCCCATTGTGCCAGGTGCTACACAAAAATGGAACAAAAAGACAGGTTGTCTCCCAGAGGAACAATGGTTTTCATATTAGATGGGACAGACAGAGTGCAAAGAAGTAATGAGCTAATATTAGTTATGGTCTAGGACTTCAGCTTTGCCATTGTTACAGAGCTCACATTCCTGGGTCAGAGAAACCATATTTTTGGGAAGGTTCAGTGGAAATGGTTTTGGGACTGTACCAAGGTCTTCCCAGGATTCCAGTTTTCTTAGTCTCAGCCTCAGAGGAATTTACAGCTGGCTCAGGCAGAGCTGGAAGTCCCCACAGGAAGGATTTTGTTGATGTTCAGTCTTTGGAGGACAGTGAGCTTCTCTGTGAAGGGCAACACATACATCTGGCCACCACGGCACCACACCCACTACTCCTCCAAAGCAGATAGAGTTTCAAGGACTCACATGACTGTGTCGATGTGCCCAGGGATTATTAGGAAAACCTGTAGATGGTGTGTGTGTGTGTGAGGAGGTTCCCTCTCTCCATTCCTTCAGTTTGGACAGGACTTATCTCTGCCCGAAAGTGAAGCAAGCTGCCAACATTGCTTTTAAAAATGAAGGTCTTCGGCAATCAGCAAAGCTTCCAGGAATCTGTGGGAAGCCAGAGCCAACATGAGATGGCCCCTGTGCCCCCCACATGTGCTCTGCTCACTGCTGGGCTTCTCCCTACCGCAAGCAGCCTGTCTATGCCTCTGCTGGCAGTAATGCTGACTACAGTGTCCTGGCTGGGTCTCTGTAGAGAGGAAAATAGCTCCTTGTGCAGCACAGCCTCACCTGGGAAATACCTGCAGGGCATGAAGAATAGTGATGGGCAGGTCATAAGGTCTGTTTTACATGCAGACTGGCTGCTTCCTGCCAGGCAGAGTGCTACAGGAAGTCTTGTCCAAGATATCCTAGTCAGTCTTCGATTTCCTGTCCAACACAAAACCAGGGCTGTCTGCCCAATTAATAACATAAATCTGGCCTCTGTCAGCTCAAGGAATAGTGCTCTCCTGTCCTTGAGGGACATAATAACTACATTTTTCTCCTCCTAAACAGCTTTCCAGGATTCCTCACCTGACTCAAAGCCGCCTTAAATCTGTCAACGGAAAATAAGGTTACTAATCTGACTCCCAGGCCCTGGACTTAGTTTTCTTACAGGGCAGAGCCAGCATCTCTTTCAGATCCCTTAAGGGTCCATATGCCCTTTTACTGTCCCCAGTCCCACATGTACGTCACTCTGAGCAAACACTTTGGACCTGCAGAGCGTCCTCTACAGATTTGTATGTGGAGAGGAGGGGAGATCAGGAGAGGGAGTCCACAAGAAAGGGGAAGAAAAAGTGCCACCTGTTGCTCGTGTTTCTGGGAAAATTTAGTTGAAATAGGAGTTGTCATCCTAAATCTTTTGCCTTCCTTTTGTACCCTGTGGTGCTTATGGACATCAGATTTGTCACATACTGTATAGCAAATTTTGTGGAAGATAAAGCATTGACATCAAATCATCACTGGAGTGTGAAGCAGGTAAGACTCAGACTTCCATGAACATGGCATCTGCAGTATGAATGCCACATGCTGCAAGCTCCTTCACTCCTAGCATGACAGCTTTATTGTCACTGTGTTCATTTTGAACCCTCTCTAACATGTACTCTATGCCCTTTGGCAGGGACTTGCTCTGCCTGTTATATATCAGCATAGTGTTTGGGACAATGTGGTTTTGGTTTTCCTACAGAAGAGCAGTGTTAATAAATAATGAAAGCGTGTCAGTCAGTCTGCATAGGAAAGGCAGTGTCCACGGGATGATAACATCTTCGGTGGTTACCAAAAAATTTTCAAGAATAAGTCATTCCCCTCATATACTTTAAAAAAAAGCCACAAACTTGGTATGCTAAGAACTCCTAATATGAATATACCTCCCATATTTGGAAAAAAGCAAATTGTGCTTCCAGTTTCCTGATCCCACTTCATTTTTTTTATGTTTGACCTGGAGATTAGAGGTTTTCACGTCATCTGTCAGCCCACAGAGAGTATCCCAAGGTTCAGTGTGTGTGAGAGATAGGAAAGGGACATTAGGAACAGGACAACCACAAATAGCTAAAATTAGCTCTGAGAACTGGAGTGCTGAGGTCTCTGAGGAACACTAGTCAAAGAAAGAAAATGGTTGTTTGCTAAACTCCCACTTATTCTACTGTCTCTGAGGACTCTTGGCTCACATGCCTGCCCAGACATCCTACATGGCTATTTAAGAGGATTTCCCCCACCCCTTCCCCCTTCACTGGCCATCATTTTCCTCTTTTGTAACTGCAGTACAGAGTGATACGGGATTCCTGTTCCAGCAGCAAGATGCTGACTGGAAACAGGAAACGGGGGGGCTATGCAGAGCTCAGCCTCTGTCACAGCATGGACGTCACACCCACGTGCAGACAGGGATGCTGCTCACATATGGCAACGATCAGCAGCTCCCCCTTTTTCTCCCCTTCCCTCTTCCCCAGAAGGGCTTACAAAGCCCTAGGGGGGCCGTAGATTGAGTTAGAAGCAGTCTTTAGAAAGCATGGCTGTGTGAGGCCTCAGTTATAACCAAAGATGATTTCTTGCATAATTCTTTTAGATTCTCTGAGGTCATTAAATTTGAGACTGGAAATCTTCACGTGACCAGAGCATATGGCCTTAGAATAAGACACGGAGTGAATTACAGAGAGACAACCTATCTTCTGCAGAATCTGATTAAGAGAATCCTTTGAGAACTATCCCTTACATGTAGCCATAGGCAGGGGTTTAAAAGCTGCCCTCCCTCCTCCTTCCCAGAAATGCAGCACCAGCTTCTCTTTTCTCCTTCCTATTCTCAAAAGCCTTTCTCAAAAGAAAACTGAATGGCTATGCCTGCCTGTCCTTCAGATTGTAGTTCTGGGGCAGGGGTGAAAAGATTGTTTACAGTAATGGCATTGATACTTGTGCAAACACCTTAGGGGAGCTGGAGGTATTGTCTAAGTTAGGGAGCTAGGTTCCAACTCTGCAAGGAGGAGAAGGAAATGCTCTTGCATTCATTGGGAATAAGATTTTGCTTCCTCCAGCCAGCTCTCTGTAGTGCTATTTGCTTACAGCCCTGCACAGCTAACGCTCCACTAGCCCCTTTAGGCTAAGTTGCCATGATATATGATGTTCAGAGGTGAAGGTTTATTCCAAATTGGGAAACCAATTTCAAATGAAATAAAAAATTCCCTTCCTAGCCTGCTCCTTCTCCTTCCACGAGGCAGCCTGTGCTCTTCTTGATGATCCTGCTTCTTTGGCACAATAAATTCCTTGAAACAAAAGTGACTTTATGTAAGTATCAGTGAGAGAAGGTTTTCTCCAGCGACAGATCGTTTAATCTGAACAGCAGGAGAGAGAATTGCAATGCCTTCGGAAGGTATACCCATAGCTATCCTGTGAGATAAGGGAGACCAGATTAGTGCCTTCTACTTTAGCTGCCCCAAGGATTTGCCTGCATTGAGCAGACCTCCATCCCTCCCTTCCCTTTCCAGTCACTGGGGTTGTGGTGGTTCTAGTGAACTTGAACTGAGAGAAGAAGCAGCAAGATTTTGGTTTAAAAATGCTCATTTGAGATCTACAGAACATGAAGACATGGCTTAAATGAAAATATATAAAATGCTTGTCTATCTACTGTCTTTCATACTGTCAGGTGCTGGGGAAAGTCTGCTGGAGAGCCACTTAGAAACTGCTGTTGCTCAGGCTCTTTGTCGGTTGTTTTCCATGAATTATCCTGTGAGTAAAACTGTAGATCCCTCCTGTGCATTGTAGAACTTTTACAGTGAGAGCACTTTCCTTACTGACCTGAACTAGGAGTCTAGGCAGAGCCCTCCTGCCTCCCTGGCTTGTGTGGTGAGAGGTCAATCTCTTCTTGCAGTTAGTTTTAAGCATTGCTTAAAATCACTGCTGCAGATACAGGGAGATGGCAGGAATGGGAGCTATCCTGTGGAGCAGCCCCTCAGCAAACTGTCAGCCATAGTCACAACAGTCACGAGGGGAGAGGAGAGGAGAGGAGAGGAGAGGAGAGGAGAGGAGAGGAGAGGAGAGGAGAGGAGAATGTGCTGTACTAAGCTAGTGTTGGACACCTGCTGCCACTAAAAATGTTCAGTACCTCTCCAGCCTCTTAGCACTTGTGATGAACCACTACACTGGAGCAGTCCAGGCTCCCACAGCAGAGCACTTGGGCAAACACTGAACCCCTGGCCAACACTGTGTGAGATTTGATGGCACTGTTCCTAAGGGCAGAGCTACAGAGAGGTGTTTTCTTTCTCAGGACATATGTACAAGCTTTGGTACCTTCATAGCTCAACTCCTGGTACGTAATCTATATATACATTCAACACTTTCCTAGTTCCTGCCAGCTCTGAGTAGTTCTCATTGCTGTCTCTGCTCTGCATTGGAAGTCCTTCTTTCTGGGTAGCACCAGTGGGGTGCAAGTACATTTACCCACACTACGTGCCTCCCCTTCCGAAGAGCACCCCCACTGTGAGCCACCAGGTTGCTCTTGCTACAAACAGAGTTAAATTCAAAAGGAGTTGAACTCTGTCGGTATAGGAAACTGTTTTTTTAAGCTTCTGCTAATAAAGCACGTGATCATAATCCTAGCCCTACAGTCCCTGGTAAAGATACTTTCATTCAGTGCAAATGAAACAGAGGAATTTTCCTCTTTCTTGGCTTTACCTCCATCCATGCTGTATCTGGTTACAGATTAACTCTTACTCACAGTGAAATGGAAACCAGGACTACTTTGCTAAATGAACAGAAAGGTTCTGTAATTACACTGTGATGTCTTTCCATACTTCTGTGTCCCCCACTGAAACACCCCTCAGAAGCACACAGAAAGGCACAGCTAAGTGATAGAGGCCATTAGATTAAAGGAAATCAGGGCTGTCAGATTAAAGGAAAGAGGAAGAAAGGCTGTAGATTGTCACCTCTGTCTTCAGTGGAGAAAGAATATTGTTTTCCCACATCTGTGCTAAATCAAACACCGATCTTTTCACTCCTGACATTAATACATTAGGTGTGGTACTCACGCTGCCAACCTGAAAAGGTCCTTTGAGGAATGTATTGCTCTTCACTCAGGAAGAGCAAGACAACAAACAAATGAAAGAGTCCTCACTCTAGGCTGCAGATCTACCATCTCCTCATCTTTTGTCTCACACTGTACTCCAAGATTTATAGACAAAAATTCCAGAAGAGTGAGGAAACAGAAGTGCTGCCTTTTGCTCCAGAGAAAGAGAACCATCCTTGAACTCTCACATCAGAAATCCGCCAGCTTCTACTGACTGGGACCGTGAGTCTGTGCGGGGAAGCCCTCCTGTAAGTGAGCAGTCAGCTACTGTTTAGACTACACCATTGATTTGGGAACACAGGAGCAAAACCATTGAAAAAGTCGATTTGGATTTAAAAAAAATTCTATGCCACGGCAACGATGTCTGTTGGGATCTCCACACAGAGGACCTGCTTCTCACTTTTGACACCCATGTGCTGACATGCATGACAAGAATCGCTGAGTTCATTCCCTACTGGGACACTATCCTCATCATTAGAGACCATTCTTGTAACTAACACCTTTATTTGCAGTTTTGGGTGAGAACCTAGTAACAGCTGGACCATGGGAATGAAGTGACTGGCTTATTCTTGCAGGAAGTTTTTGTAGGTTGTGCAGGGAGAGGCAAGAGACAGCAACTTTTCCTGCAGCTGCACCTGTTCCACAGGTAAAGAGAAGACCCTTCCTTTAGACCTGACAGCCTGACACTGTCTCCAGGCTCATTAATATAACAAAAAGAGGAATGCCAGCCCCCCATGTGCTGTACTTTCTGCTTTTCACAAGTACGGTGATTTCAGAGGATTCCAACATGCTTGAAAACCAGTGGCATATCCTAGGGACTGGCTGGCCTACTGCACATAGGGGGACTGCAGCTCTGCTAGCCTCAGGTTAGTCTAAGAGATCTGTATCCTGATTATTGTCTCCTGCCTGAGATCTTTCTCTGCCTCCCTACACTCACACAGTGTTGTAGAGACCACTGTATCCCGACAGTGCTCTCTGATGTGTAGGAGAAGGGGAGAAAGATTATGCTGGGAGATGAGGGAGCAGGCTCAGTCCATGTCCTCAAAAGGCTGGTGAGAGGCAGAGAGGTGAGGGGAGAAGGATCTGGTTGCTCAACATGCCAGAAAGGTCATATCCTCAGGACAGTCAGCTCCCCTCCCGAGAGAGGCTGTATTCAGCTCTCCTGCTCCTCCGGGGCTGTTCATCACTGTGAGAAGCCAGGCCAACTCTTGAGAGAAGACCAGGGATGCAGTGGCCAGCCACCTTCAATGACAAAAAATGAAAAATAGGAAAATGAAATTCTGGACTGTGCCAGGAGGACTAAAAAGCAGCAAGATACTCCCTTACCACTGCTGACCAGAGTAAACTTCATCACAGGGAGAGCAACCTGCTGTCAGCAGACAGACTTGCCAGTCTGCCAGGCTCTCTGTCTGCTAAACATCGGGGAGCTGTTTGGACCCCCCCAAATACACCCAGCAATGGCAGTGGCCAATACTCAAATGCAAATCCTCTCTCACAGGAAGAGACATTTCCTGTATGGTACCTTGGAGGAGGCACTATGAATAACTGATAGTACAGTGAGAGAGAGACAACATGTAAGCACTGTCCCACAGTTGAATTTGGGCAGGACATTAAGGCTACAGTGAAAGAAAGCAGTGAGATATCTGATGACCACACCAAACTTTATGCTCTCATCTCACCAAAAGGAAGGTTTGCCCCATAGCTGCTCATGGAGCTGATGCAGGGAGCAGATGTTACTGCTTTTCTGTCTCTACCCCTTCTTCCTCAAACTCCCCTCCAAGGCTTCTACAGAGATATTGTCTTCTTCAAGTTATGCTGATAGAAACGTCAAACCTCAATTGCAGCCATGAATCTGCTCATGAACTCTGCTGGCCACAATGCCACAGAGCTGCCTTAAAGCTCTCTTAAAAATGTGAGGCATTCCAGTCATTTTAATTACTGTGCATTGCATAAGCCAGAAACCAGTTCATACAAAGGAACAACAGAAAAGTGATTTTCAATCGCTCTCACTCTCTTCTCTGCTTAGCGTGAGCCTCCAAAGCTCTGGGAACACCAGCTCTTATTACCATTTGAAGCACTTCATCTATTTGAAATCTCTTTGTTCAGTCACTTAAAGCTATTGATGCAGTTTAGAAGGGTTAAAAAAGAAAAGCAAAACTTCAATTTGGAAATGGCTACAGCAGCATGAAAGCAAAGCAAGAGAAATGGAAAAACGTACTATAAACAAAAATGAGAGAAAATTAATTGCTTGGAATGAGGCACAGGCAGGTAAAGCCAAGCAAATCACGTCGTGTCCTCCCCCCCGGACTCTGTCAGACCATCTAATCACAGCCTCCTGGCTTGAACCCTGCATGGTACTGAGCCCTTTGGCCCTGATCCAGAAATGCACTTAAGCTTATACTTAACTTTGTGCATGTAAATCGTCCTGTTGACTTCAATAGAGCATCTTGTGTGCTTAAAGTTGAACATGTGCCTTAGTGTTTTGCTGGATTGGGGCCAAAGAGCGCAGTCATGTGCAGGAAACATTTTCAGCCTGATAAGGCTGTTAAAAGATATTTCCTCCTTGCTCTTCTGCAGCTAATGCCACATCACAGCCTGACTGGAGGGTCCCCGCACTACCAAGAAGGTGATTTCATATTCTGCAATCCTTTAGAATGTAACACTCGTGGTGACACATGGTGCCTAGGGTCTGCTCCCAGACTGGGTGCTATCGGTAAGCACAGTCTGTAAAGGTTCCTTGAAGACTGAACACAGCATGGAACCATTAAAGCTGATGAAGGTTTAATGGTGTACCTCTAATTAAAAGATTGGAAATGGGATAGAATGTTACCTAAGGCTGGTGTGCAGACAGGAAGGTGACATAATTCCTTTGCAAACTCAGAGAAAGAGATCAAATGAAATTTTTTTCATATGTATCAAAGACATTTTTGAAGAAAGAGTCTTCTTTGAGTAGCATATGTTCATTGATACAATGGAGGAATTAATAGAGGAGGAGTTTTTTCAGCCTTTTTCACACTTAGAGATCATAGCAAATACAAACATTTTAAACAAAACAATCTTCTCAAAGGACAGTGTCAGAAAAAAAACAGACATTCTGAAAAAGAAACAGATAATCAGGAACAATCAGGAGAATCTTTTGTTAATGCAATGCCTGACCACTCTGTACTGCCCTACAAGATGGCATGAGTGTGCTGTAAAAAAGGGCATCAGATGGCTCCGAAAACACCTATCCTTTCCCACCTGCTGCATAAAAGCAGAAAAACAATCATATCTACTAGAGGGTGTGATGCTGAACTGGTGTAAAAGATATAAGAATCATCAACTTCAAGAAAAGTTTTTAGGACAAGAGGAGGCTTTTGAGCAAATTGGCAGCTGGACGATTTAGCATGCTAATGACAGGACTCCATGATTCAAGTCACGTTACTGTGGAAAAGTTAAAATGGAAAAATGCCCATACTTCAGAAGCTTTTAAAATTAATATATTGTTAAGGAGGTGGCAGGACTATTTGGACTGCAGGCCGAAGTCTCCTGACTTCGTTTATGCCATGCTTAGTTTAAGCTAGCTGAGGTCTAGTGATAAGCTGGAGTGTTTTCAGCCACTACATGTGTCAGGTTTTTTTTCCTCTGCTGGTGGTGCTCGTGGGGGGCATTTTCTTCTCTCTCTCTGTTTTTTTTTTTTGCCAGCAGTCCCTGTAGTTTGATGAAGCCCTTCTGTACTACTTACATTCAGATGCTTTTGTCAGTTCTGAAGCAACCAGCATCCCTCACAATGAAATGTGATCAGAAGGGACATAAGTATGCCTTTAGTTCATTTACAGCAACCCCTTATGCCTCTTGAAGGAATATCCCAAAGTGTTTTTATCTCAGTCTCTGCAGATAGCTCCAAGATGGTCCTTTCCAGCCACAAGCAGGACTTGTGGAAGGCAAATGATATTGTTAATATGCTCCTGATGTAAACTACAGTGAGTATCTATGGAAGCAGAAGGTAGTTCTCTCTCTAAAATTTCCCTCTGAAAATTTAACTAAGACACCCGGCTTAGCATCTTTGCTTTTCCGAAGAGTCGGTTCATTAGATGTTCAAGGCACCTAGCTTCATCTGCACAACACGCAAGCATCTCTTGGAGCGCAGTGCCCCCTAGCACCGTCTCCACACGCTCATGCAGGGTAGAGGGAAGAAAGCCTCTTTGCTCAGACAACAACACCTGCAGGACATGGCTTTCCCTGGGAATTTTCACACCAACTATTGACCCAGCCCAGTCATGCTTAGCTTGTGGGATCCGACAAGATCACAGCATGAAGTGGTGTGGCTGCCCGGTAAAGCAGAGAGATCCTTAATTGTGTTCAACAGTGTGTTCTTGGTGGAGGACTGGAAGTACATAGATTTCTTTATTTGGTGACATTAACCAAACGTGAACTCTAATTTTCTCATATGAAGATCAAGGTCTTTATTTTCTCCTGTCTCTGCTACATTTTTCATGGCCATATAAGGCTTAAAGTTTTATCTAGGCAAAGGAGCTGAATGCTAGTTTTTATTTTATTTTTTTCCTTTGCAGTTTCTCCCGTGCAGACAGGGCATAGAACAGGAATTCAGATAGAGTTCTCCTTTAAGCTCCTTCATTGACTTTCTGTGTTACTTTGACACCATTATCAAAATTTCCTCATATAAATAAACACCCAGAACACCTGCCTGGGTCTTCCAGAGTACACTTTACTGGTAGGTCTCAGAGGAGAGAGGCTAATATAGAATATCTAATAGATATTATTAGACGATAATATACAATATCTCTATTTACATATGATAAAATGAATGTACAGGCAGGTTAAATGATTTAACCAAGGTGTCCCAGCAGACCGTTGGCTGGACTGAGCTTTCCTGAGTATTATTTACCTGTGATTTACAAAAAGAAAGCACTCTGGTTTCTGTGTATGAAATGTACCCTTTAAGCAGCAAATAAATATTGTTATTATTGTACAGTATCCAGTCCTGATTGAAAAACCTGCATCCCTAGTACTATAGAGAAGTTAATCTCTTTGAAAAAGAGTATCTGTCAAAAAAGCAGGTGAATCAGCTAAGCCCTAACTGACTGAATACAGGTACTACCACTCTAGGCAATGCTAATACATCCATTAAAAAATTTCTCAATCACCTCTCAAATAGTGGTACAGAAGATAGTGGTCCTTGCCACACAGACAGCCTGCACACCATCCCTTCCAAACAGATGTGCCCTGCCACTGGATCAAGCTGTGGCACTCCTTTTTATCCTGAAAAGTAACGGCAGATTACTTCTCTGGGTTATATCTGAAAAGTGAACTAGTTCCTGTAATCAGCACAAACTTGGTGTTACTTTAACAAGCTTGGTCAGTCTTATTGTAAACAAGCTACTTCCATGCCTTGGAGGGCCCTATGTAACTTTAGTAACTTCTAGCCCCCTTCCTTTCCCTTTTCAGAAACTGAGAAGATGACTGAAGGGTTTGTTTTTCAGTCTCTGCATGTGTCCTGCGTCTGTGTTTTATAGACACTCATCATTTACACAGCACCCAACGTCTTTAAAACTTACTACAAAGCATTCAGCTTGTTAGTCGGCAGAACATGCAGGAAAGGTATTATTATAGAAATGAAGAAACATACTCAGAGGAGTTACTTGGCCAGAGAGTGAAGGGAGGTGGTGCTGGAGCTGTGATCGTAATCTAGTTGTGTGTGGGCCAAACTCTCTCTTATTTACACCAGTGTCAGGTTATGGAATAACTTCACTTCTCTCAGATACTGATCTGAGATGTTGATAGACCAGGTGTATCACGATGTTGGTGATATCAAACTTTTTATAACAACAAAGAAAAAATGAAAGTGCCAGACACACCTCATTTTTCTTCCATGTTACTCTGCTGAGGTTGGTAGAGTTGTTCCTTGTTTACACCCAGTGTGACCGAAACGACAGTCCAATCTGATGGATTCAACTTCAGCTGTAGCACCTTGAGCAGACAGTCTGAGTACCTAAGGAGTTTTTTGCATAGGGTTTCTCATACTGCAATTTGGAGTCCAACAATTCAGACACTGACATGTCTAAGTCGAATGTTCTGTTTAATACCCTACCTCATACTTACTTATATGACCCGTTAGCACCTCAACACCATCTAATTTTTCCAGTATGTTCACTAATACACATTCCTGAGAAGCTCCTGTCACTATTATCCCCATTACACACATTGGGATTTGAAGCACAGTGAAGTGAAGCTGCCACACAGGTTGTCTCTGTCACAGCAAGGGTAGGAACCTGCATTTCCCACTGTCAGTATTGTAACCTTGATCTCTACTAGCAACACCCATCCTGAAGCTTTTGTGTACCGATGCTCCAAATAAAAGCCTGTGTTTCCATAAGACTGGAGGTTTTAATTTTATGTGGACAGTATGATTAAAGAAAAGGTGTAGGCAGGCTGTGCTTCACCCAGATGGAGCAGAATTGTAAATCTAAAGACTTAGCTGACTATTTAGAAATTTAGGACAGCTGGTCTCTGGCCTTTAATACCAGCATAATTTATAACTAGATATGCTTAAGTCTTGTAAACCCCGTGGAAAGTACTCTGACATTATATACACTGGTTTGATACTGTGATTAATCACCCCCCAGTCCCCTTTGCAGGATAATAAGGCTGTCTGTATCTTGCAGCTGGCAATCTCCTTCCTTACAGTCCCAGCTCTTCTATAACATTTACATTTCTACAGCTGATAGAATTTTATGTTTCTAAAAGGGGATAAGGGAAAACAAAACAAACAGGACTTTTCTATAAATTGCACTAAAGCTGCTCTGCTAAAATATACTTTGAGATTAAATGTTGGGAGTGCCTGGGTAGATACGACACCGCTTTTTCCAGCTCGGTTTTAGCACTTTATGACCCCTTGCTGACCAAAATCCCTGAGAAAGGGAAGTGATGGGTGGTGGTGGTACAGTGACAGAAGAAGAAGGAGCATTTGGGCAGGATTAAAATCTGCAGAATGAAATCCCAGTTTACAGTTCAACTAGATCTTTTCCTTTTCTTCCATTCTCTTTTCATTGCCTATGGAAAGAGGAAAAGAAGCAACACACTACACTCCCCTTGCGTTTTTTGATCACTCTCTGAATGTCCTTTAAAATACTATTTCACCTCTTCTAGTTTAAATAATCAGCTTGCAGGCAGCCGAGATGGTTTCGAGGGAAACACTCCAAGCTTTTCAAGCGAACAACAAACCCCACGTGTGTTTTCCAGGTGCCTCTTCGCCCTCTGAGGTGAGGAGCGGGGCGGCTGAGGGGAGGCAGGCTCTGACTGGGGTGGCAGGGGACTCCTCGGGGCCAGACCCGTTCGGGCACTGACGGCCGCGGGACGGATCCTCGCCGATACCTCGGAGGTACAACTACTTTTTAAGAGTTTCAACCCCCGCGGCGGCACCAGCGGCGGGGGAGGACGCAGGCTGGGGACGGGGACAGGGACGGGGACTTCTCCTCAGGGCGGCCGGC
>NW_009604530.1:21239-29741 GCF_000690535.1 Cariama cristata | reverse complement strand
GGGTTTGGATGGTACCGATCTTTGTATCATGTGTGTGTATAATTCACTGTAATGCTCTATTTCTCTTTTATTCAAACAGAATACAAATGATCCTTTTTTTTTTTAATTTTCATGAGCAAGTAGAGAAGTTTTCCTTCTATTTTAACACCAAATAATGTTCTTAAGCATTAAGATTTTGTTTTGACCCTATGCACCAAAAATCATTAGCAGGTTGGGTCCCACGATATACCAGCCCTATTCCCTGTCTGAGCTTCACTGGTCTTGCACAGGAGGATATAGGAGCAATTTTGAATGGAAATTCACAATTTTTATTTGAAAAGTTTTTAAATAGGATTTTGAAAAGATAAATAATTAAATATATTAGACACTTTACTGGTTTCAATACTGCAGGATTTTTTTTGTGGTTTATATTTTCAATCACCATCAGAGAAAGTTTTTGTTTTAGACTGACTAAATGTGTGTTTAGTTCATTATGATGACAACAGCCCAAATAACTCTGTCAGCAGGACAAGTTCCCTGTTGGTCTAATCCTCCCCTGACACACAGCCTTTTCAACCAGGCCCACAGACTGGTTCTTTGTCCAACTTGTGACAAGAGTATTTACATTAACTCCCAGCAGCAATGTCACTGGGAAGCCCTGAAAAATTCGAAGAGGAAAACACAGTAACATCCTTACATCTGCGACTGCCTTCTTTGCTCTTTCTTCAGCATTTTTTGCTTCATTAGTAATATCTTCCATCTCAGTTTGGATTTGTGCCATATCAGTTTCAAGCTTCTTCTTTGTATTAGAAAGGCTGGTGTTCTATGAAGGAGAAAAAGAGAGGCTTTGAGTGTCTGTCTTTGTTCTATTACACACTGAGATCATGAATTACTATCCATTCTTACTCTGTGAACCTCTGGACCCAAAAATACATCTGTCTTAGCAAAGCAAATTACCTGGGTATGGAGGAGCTGCACACGTTCAGTGGCATCCAGAAGCTCCTGCTCAGCCACTTTCCTCGACCGCTCCGTCTGCTCCAGGGCTGTCCGTAGCTCCTCAGCTTCAGCCTGCAACAGGTTTTCTCGGCGCTCCACCATGGCCACCTGCTCCTTCAGGTCCTCCTGTGTCCTGAGAGCAACGTCCAAGTGCAGCTGCGTGTCCTAAATACGAAAAGCCAATTTTGTCCTAATTAATTTCTTGGATATTGTGCTTAAAAATAAATCAACCAGAAAGGTAAATCAAGACCTTGAGAACTCCCTGGATGCTGAGTAGGTGTTTCTGTGCCTCAGTAGCCTGGCGGTTGGCATGGCTTAGCTGGATCTCCATTCCATTCAGGTCTCCCTCCATCTTCTTCTTCAGCCTTAAAGATTCACTTCTGCTCCTGATCTCAGCATTCAAAACACCTTGCATTGTCTCCACAGTCCTTTGATGGTTCTTCTTTAACTGGCTGATCTCCTTATCTTTCTCAGCAATCTTTCTGTTGATTTCTGATTTAAATTGAGTCAGTTCATGGTTGACACCAAGGATTTTGACCTCTTCGTGCTCAAGAGCTGCCTTTAAAAGAAAAGGGGGAAAAACAAACACAAAAGTAGCAATTCAGGGAACATAATTATTGTGATATTACTCAGTGACTTCACACAAACTCCTAAAGTTTGTGGCAATCAACCTTGCACACAACCACTGCCCAGGAGATAGAATAGAAAGCTGTTCAGACTGCTCTCTACTTTTTCCAGTAATGTTTAAACTAACTCACCTCTGCCTCTTCCAGAGCTAAACGCATCTCAGATTTTTCTACTTCAGCTTGCTTTTTGGCTTTCTCAAGATCCCTGATCATTTTGCCATTTTCAGTAATTTGTTCAGTCAGATCAGTTATTTCCTCTGTGAGATAAGAATGATATCAGCCTGTGGTAGCCAGAGAAGCTGAACTCCATGCTTTGTGACTATGTTCAACACCCCTTTTGTATACCTGCATACATACATACACATACACATACATACATGTGTACATGGTTGTATATATGTATGTATATGTATATGCAGATATAAACGGATACGGCGAACTGAACGCAGGATGACATAAACACAGGGGCATCAGTGTGGTTTCATAGCCCTTCTTACAGAGAGCCTGGAAGATACCCGCATGGCCTCTGGTTAGGCCATCAGGGTAAACAAAAAACCAAACCAAAACAAAAACCACTACAGGTCTTGTCATTATTGTCATTCACAGTATCTGTAAAATTGACTTTCACAAGCTGTACAGCCTCTTGAGGGCACCACCTTGATCTGGAAGTGGCATCTAAATGCCCTTGATCTTATGTCTTTGCAGCAGATAACAGAGAGCCAGGACATTTGCTTTATTAGCTTAGTCACTTTACAAACTTGCCCAAGAACCTTTGGTGAGACATTTATATTCTCCATTAAAACGGAGAGAACAGTAATGACAGAGTCCTGTAACTTAGCATACCTCTTGCAGACACAAGCATGCCTGTAGAGCATGCCTTTTTGTGGTAGGACTGTGAACAGCTAATGGGAAACCGGAGCCAAACTCTTACGTTTGAGAGTCTTGTTTTCCTGTTTGACTCTTTCAAGCTGATCTAAGGTTTCCTCATAGGTATTTTTCACTTTGAAAAGCTCTGTGTTCAGTGAGTGTGGTTCTTTAGAGAGAGCTTCCTGCTCCAGCTGGCTCTTCTCATACTTTCCCTTCCATTCTGCCACGACCTGAAAGACATTGTATTTCATTTCCTGCTAGTACTGAAAACATTATTTTATTTGTGGCTATTTTCTGTACTAGATAAATACTGCAGTCTCTGAAAACAGGACAAATTCCTATTACCGTGCTCTGGAGGAGCTTATAACTTTTAGACTCAACTTGATTTCAGTATTGACTTAAGTAGGAGTATTAGTTTGGCCTTCTAGGAAGGCTAGACTTAAATGACACAGTGCTCACCTATTACCTTATCAAAGTTCTGCTGTTTCTTGTCAAGGGCAGCTGTCAATGTGTTTGCTCTCTCTATGTCCACTATCAGATCCTCCACCTCCCCCTGCAACTTCAATTTTATCTTCTCCAAGGAAGCACACTTTGAATTTACAGTCTCCGCCTGCTGCCCTGCTTCCTGGAGACGCTGAGAGAGTTTCTTCCTTAAGGAATATAAATAAAACAAGCATATGATTCAAAAAGTCATTGTATTATGTACATAATTTAATGAGCATAATATCAGAAGTCTTTTTTTAATTAAGTGTATATGCAAATCCCAATAAAACAATTTAGGTCAGGCTACTAAAAGCAAGTCTATGCTCTGCACAATGTACATAACATCTGGACAGTTCCTCTCTTCTGTCACGTACTTGGCCTCCTCCAGCTCCTCCGTGTGCTGAATAGCATCCATCTCATATTTGGTTCTCCACTGGGCCACTTCGCTGTTGGCCTTGGACAGGGCACGCTGCAGCTCCCCCTTGGCTTCCTGCTCCTCCTCATATTGTTCCCGCAGCAAGTCACAGTCATGGCGAGCAGACTGCAAGGCGTGGGCCAGGGCATTCTTGGCCTAAAAATTACCCGTAATATCATGCATTTATATTAGCTGTGACCAGCAGGTCATGACCTTGCTCACTAAAAAATATGGTCACTACAGCTTGGGCATAACACAAAAGGCCAGAGGTTTATAAGTGTTCAGGCAGCTATCTTCAGCTGCAACCAACTTTTCTCAGCTCTACCACTAGAAAATACCAAGAATTATGCTTTCACCTTGGCATATGCTGTAGCTTTTCTTCCCTGGGGCTACAGAAGCAAAAGAAATCCCATAGATCATGGCTCTAAAGTTAAAAAACGTGAAAAAGTTCACCAAAAACGAAAGCACTTTTAACATGTCAGAGACCAGAGATCTCATTAGCAAAGCACTTAAACACAGTGCTCACTGTACTCGTCCTGCCCAGTGGTAATTTTATTGTGTTAAACTGTGGGCAACAATACTTAACAAACTTCCTAAAGAGCTTTTTAGTGAACTGAGGCCCTGATACATTTTGAAGCCTTAGCATGTGCTTAGTAGTTAGCACTACCTTGATCTCTTCCTCTAGCTGCCTTTTAAGTTCTTCTATTTGCTGTCTAATTGTCTGCTTGCTTTTGAACAGTTGCAATGTTAAGGTTTCTTTCTCTTCAAGTTGATGGCTTAGTTCACCTGTGAGAAGAGAAGAGAAGTTTCCAGTACTGTCCAGGTTAAGCACCTTGAAAACATTCATATATAAATAATAATCAGTAACAGACAAGTGGAATCACACAACATTGTTTATCTTATCAGTTGTTACCCTTATGTATATACTTTTACCACTCTTACTTTACCATTCTCATTGCATATATTTTCTAACCATCTTTATATTTTTTACCATCATTACTCTTAGAGTAATGCAGAGTTTAGTAATAAAATTGAGACAGATGTAAGTCTCCTCCAACACTTATCTACTCTATCTCCTTCAACATTACTCCTATTCTGCTTTAATCATGAGTTTTACTGTTCATTCAGACTTCCACATAGACATGCTTAACCCACATCTCTCTCAGCTTTAACTACTCAAGTGCATAGCACCAAGTTTCTCTACGGTTTCAAATCTTCCTCTCTCTTTTCTTTCTAGTTTGTTATCCCTTTTAAATTTCTTCTATACTGACATGCTTTTTTAAAAGAATATTAGGGAAATTGGCAAGCCCGTCTCTAGGTCTAGATGTTTCTCTTCAAGTTGTATCACTCTTTCTAGCTGATTCTGTGTTTTCTTCCCATTCCGTTTTACCATATCTTCTACTAAACACTTTAATACTCTCTACCATTTTGCACAGGGTTAGTCAATTTCTTCTGCTTTCCTACCCGTTATCAGTGTTCACTTGACCTCTCCTTTCTCTGTTCATCTCCTCTGGAAACTTCCTCTTCTCTGCCATTCATCTGCTGTGTTACTGTAAGTCTCTGGTCCTGCTTGGCCCACATAGGGAACTTTCCCCTTTTTCCCTTTTCTTCCTTTTCTCCTAAATCAACTTCATAATACTTAGTAATATTCTGTATTATCTCCACAACTGATTCCAGATAGGTTTCCCTACTTTTTTCCACACAGGCATTTGCAATATATAGTGCATTGTGTTTGGGCACCCAGTGCTGCAAGGAACCTCATTCATTGCTGCTGCTGCCAGAGGACCAGAGCTACCTGTGCTCCATCAAGACTGGGTGACTGGTACATGGGATTTTGTCCTACCTATATGTGAGCGACTCCCCACCATCTCCCAATTTATGGATTAATGTTAGCACTGCCAATGTCATTTTTGCCTTACCTATCTGTTGGGCAATTTGACTTAAGGAAGCCACCAAGGAGGCCATATAATGAACCCTTGATGCATGATGTTTAACCTGGCTAAGAGCTGGTGTAGCACAAAGGCTAATCAGCTTACCTATTTCCTACTTTATTAAAAGTTTGCAGTAGATTCTAGAAGTGCCACAGTCCAACCCACAACCGTACTTTCTTTCAGTGGCCCAAGATCTGAAGCTCTCTCTCTTACATCCTCTGGTGTAATTTCTCTTAATGCATTCTTTTTCCAAAGACAAATTTGCTTTAGAAAATTTGATTAATTGCTACTTTAAAAATACAGTTTTCATGTTGAAGCAGTATGATTTTACACTGTCACACTGGCATAACTGACACAAAATGCTTTAGCAGCTTCCCATAACTGGACCTGTGATACAAGAGGTATATGCTAAATTTTCACTTCATAAGCTTTACAATAACTGGAAAACATTTATGCTACATCACCCTCTGTCCTGTGGGCTGAAGTAACACCTCTCTCCTTTCTTGGAGAGGTGTTTATAGCCCATGCTGTCATCTCTAGAATTCTTGGGTCTTCTTGTAGCTTTCCAATATTGTCTTTTTCAGACTTCTCCTGAGCCATTTTAGATTTTTTTCTCAAGCTTTCAACTTCATTCTAAGATTGCCTTTGGCCACTATGCGCAATGACATTACAAGAAACTGGTCAGATTTATAGAATCATCCCTGAAGCATGGTCATTTCAAAAAGATCACTCAGAAAAGAAGAGGAAAGAATTTGGTTATAGTCTGTGTATTCCCACATGACATTCTCCATCAATACGTGTTGTAAACCCCCTTTTCCCTGATAAGGGATGGAGATGGGGGAGTCACAGATCATAACCAGTATTTATTTTAACACC
This sequence comes from Cariama cristata, assembly GCF_000690535.1. Taxonomy (NCBI): domain Eukaryota; kingdom Metazoa; phylum Chordata; class Aves; order Cariamiformes; family Cariamidae; genus Cariama; species Cariama cristata. The sequence continues at coordinate 23,568 of NW_009604530.1, read as the reverse complement.
TTCTAGTAATTAAATTGCTACAGTTACTAGCCTTGAGCTATTATTAACACCAGGCAACTTTGAACATAGCACATTCATGTATTTCTTCACAGCTCACTCACACAGATGCATTCACCCATATCTCCCTAGTAGGAGCAACACCTGGAAGACCAAACCCAGTTCTTCGCTCAGAAGCAGAGGACCATACTGACAGGCCAGTGCTTGGTCAGAAAGACCCTCAGGGGCTCCTGTTTACATCAGGTGGTATGTAAATTCCTGCAGTTTTTGCATATGGCAGCTCTTGGGTGTAGTCCCAGTTATACAACCTGTTGTTGATGCTGGTGTTTGCTAGTGACCTTGGGCTGATCTGGCAGGTCTTGGTGTTCTGAGTTTGGCAGTTCTTGTGGAGTCATCAGGAGCACCAGCCCCCAGAGATAACCAGATTTTGGGAGATTTTCACATGCTATGCCCTCTTTGGTCTGCTGTTGCCTTCTAACTATATCACCATTTACATACAGATGTACCTATAGAGCTCGTTCACATAAATTCATACAAATTCACATAAAAAGGGTTTTCATGGCAGATGTAGACCTATGGCTCAGCTGCTAGAACAGTATATGTCAGCAATCCCTGATACTGTTGTGTAAAAGCCCTAAAATTCAGAAGGTTAGTTTAGCCAGTTCAGAGGCGTTTTAATTTGAGATGTCTGACCCTTCAGTCAACCAGACCAAGGAGTATTCACGCTCGTCACTTACACTGTTCCAAGAAGTCCATGTGTGAGCAGTAACAAGCTTCACAAGGGTAGCACACACACAAATACTGTACACACAGTGAACATGTGTGCTCTTGGAGGTGAAAGTGCAGTTCTAACAGGTTGCTCAAATAATTTGGACTGTCCCAAATTCCCAGTCCCTCTGCATGGAATCAGCGAGCTATGTCACATCATTCTGCAAATTATTTACCTAAGCAAATAATGCTTGTAATTGGCATATGAACTTTAAAGTGTCACTCATGAACTCATTTCCTTTGATTTACTTCTAATGTTGTCTGTGCCTATACCAATGAGTCTGGAAGTAGAATACGCACCTTGGGAACAATTAGGTTGCACTCATGGTACATGTTAGAAGGTCTCTCTGCTACTGAAGGAAAAAAATATTCCCTCAGAAGATCTTCGTGCCTTCCTTACCGAACTCTGTTTGGAGCTGGGCTTTTTGTATTGCCATCTCATTCATATTTCTTTGATTTTCCTCAAATTTGGCTTTCATATCTCTCATCTGGTCTTCCAGAGCATGGTGCATTTTTTCCAGATTAGCCTGAAATAAAGTAAGAAAGTGGAATCTGTGTACGTGTGTTTGTATTGCATTGAATTCCCACCAGACAGAAATATTGTCAACTCAAGTATTTCACTTATAAAGAAACACCTTGGACTTAGTAATGGTCTCTGTACTACTGGCCAAGTCATCAATCTCCATCTTCATCTCATTCTTCTCCTTCTCCAGCTTCTGCTTCACTCGTTGCAGGTTGTCAATCTGCTCCCCAAGCTCAGCCGTGCTGTCCGCATGCTTCTTCCGCAGGGTAGCAGCTGTGGCTTTGTGCTGCAGCGTGGCCTCTTGGAGGTTGAGACGCATCTTCTAAAATTCTGCCTCACGCTTCTTGTTAAGTTCAGTTTGAGCAGTGGTGGCTCCTCCAGCCTCTTCAAGTCTTTCACTGATTTCCTCAAGTTCATTAGCCAGCTCATCACAATGCTTCTCTGCTTTTGCTCGCATCACTTTCTCATTCATAGTCTCCACTTCCAGCTCTGCAACACAGGCCTATAGAATGAGGAAATACCACATCAGGAATTAATAAGAGAACAGATTAATTCAGTGCTTAGGTTAATGCATAATTGTCATAGTAGAATACCAAGTCCATTGTTTTGTAGACTATAAGCAAAGCAAAGTCCCTTTGAATTTTACTGTTTTATTGTAGGCAAAGGTTTACCAACAGGAAAAGACCTATGGATCAACTTATAGCAACTTTAGATCACAGCTTTCTGTTGTTGTACTGGGTTTGCGTGGCAAGGTTTTGGTAGTGGGGGGGCTAGAGGGGTGGCTTCGGGGAGAAGCTGCCAGAAGCTTCCTCCATGTCTGATGGAGCCAACACCAGCCGGCTCCAACATGGACCCACAGCTGGCCAAGGTCCAGCCCATCAGCGATGGGGGTAGCACATCTGGGGTAACACATTTAAGAAGGGGAAAAAAAAAAATTGCACAACAGCAATTGCAGCTGGAGAGAGGAGTGAGAATGTGTGGTAGGACCATCCCCGCCGCCCCCGGTGAGTGCAGCAGGAGGAGGCGGTGCTGACGGCCCCG
>NW_009604530.1:0-21092 GCF_000690535.1 Cariama cristata | reverse complement strand
AGATGACCCCACTGCTGACTGAGACCAAGCCCAGCAACCATGGTGGCAGCATCTCTGTGAGGAGCCCAGGCTGTAGAAAGTTGGCTGGCCAGGTTTGTGACCCTGCGGGGGACCCAGGCTGGAGCCGTCTGTGCCTAAAGGGCTGCACCCCAGGGAAGGGACCCACGCTGGAGCTGTGCGTGAAGAACTGCAGCTGTGGGAAGGACCCACGTTGGAGAAGTCCATGGAGAACTGTCTGCCGTGGGAGGGACCCAAGGCTGGACCAGGGGCAGAGGGTGAGGAGTCCTGAGCAGCAGAGACAGCAGCTGATGACCTGACCCCAACACCCATTCCCTGTCCCCCTGCGCTGCTAGTGGGGAGGAGGGAGAGAAAAATCAAGAGTGAAGTTGAATGCAGAAAAAAGGGAGAGGTGGAAGGAAAGTGTTCTAAGATTTGGTTTTATTTCTTATTATCTTACTCTGATTTGAATGGTAATAAATTAAACTAATTTCCCTAAGTTGAGTCTGTTTTGCACGTGACGGTAATTGGTGAGTGATCTCTCCCTGTCCTTATCTTGACCCACGAGCCTTTCGTTGCATTTTTTCTCCCCTGTCCAGCTGAGGAGGGGAGAGATAGAGCGGCTTTGGGGGGCACCTGGCCTCCAGCTAGGGTCAACCCACCACAGTTGTGTGGAGAAAATTATTACAACATATCAAGGTAATTACTGTGACTGGGTCAGAGATTTTATGAGTTAGTAACTGTGAACAAGCAAACAGCAATGATGAAGTAGTTACATAAAGTCTCTTGCCTGCAATTCTCTGATCTTCTGATGCAATTGAATACCTGAATTCTGCTGTTCCTCAATTTTATTTTGCATCTGGTTAAATTCAAAGTCTTTCCTGTGAAGGAAATGTTCTTTTAATAGAAGGAAAATATATCCAGTTAAAAACAAATAGTAAATTTGTCACTAAGCTTTTTTCCTCATACTTTTTTAATTTTTCATCTAAAAGTTGTTTATCATTCTCCAGATCCACTGTGTTTTCCTGGGCAAGTTTCAAGTTTCCCTCAAGCTTTCTTTTTGCTCGTTCAAGATCAATACAAATATTCCTTTCCTGTTCTAAAGATTCTTCAACCTGTAACATAAACATACGTAAGGATGACTGATAAAACAACTGAGGAATCTGCCCCTTCTCCTTGTGTTGAACATGCTCACATGGTTCACTTGTTGCTCCAACCTGATCCTGGCTTTGGTGAGAGTATTAACTTTGTCCTCCTCAGTTTGCAGGTCATCCAGCGCTTGCTGGTGGGCTTCTTGCAGGGCCTTCTTCTCCTTGACTAACTTAGCAATAGTCTCATCCAAGCCTGCCTTTTCTTCAGTTAGACTTTTAACCTATTGTAAGGCAAAAAACTTGAAAGTCACTAATAATTTTGGCTTTTATATAGGCTAGTGATCACACAAAGGCAATAAACTCATTGCTACACTACCAAAGAGACTTAATAAGTTGCATTATATGGTCAGACTATACAACCTCTCTGCTTACGTATCAATCCTTCTGAAGTCACAAAGCAATTCCAAACTTTCATTTTAATGCATTTTTGTATGCTATGGGTTGGTTTTCCTGCACAATAAAGGTGACCAAATTTAACACCAGGCCCATAGATTTCCTTATACAATATCGTGTTATTGTTCAAGTTGACTGCACCTTTATGTGCTATATATAGACGGAGCAACTATTATCAAACATGCACATAGCAGAAATAAAAAGTACCTTGTTTTCTGTGGCATGCTTTTCCTTTTCAGCCTTGGCCAATGTTAACTCAAGGTCATCAATATCTTTCTTCAGCTCAGAACATTCATCCTCCAGTTTCCTCTTTCTGGCTGCCAGATCAGCATTTATCTCCTCTTCATCCTCCAGTTTTTCCATTACCTCTTTTATTCTTGCTTCCAGCTGGAATTTTGCTTTGATCAGCTCATCACATCTTTCTTCAGCATCAGCCAAATTTTCTTTTTCCTTTTTATAGAAAACAGAAATGTGTTTCATTGTCACACACTGGAACTGTACTTGCAGAAATCACCTGCCCATTACACAACTGGAACATGAAATAACAGAATCTCCATTCAGCCCATTCCTGACCCGAACACTCAGACAAAACTGATGGAATCTGAGGAGCCAAAAATGGCTTTAAATTATGTACAGTCTGTACTTGCAGCTGCAGGTCATTTTTCTCTTGCACCAGAGTCATCATTTTTTCTTCCAGTTCTTTCCTCTTGGTTTCTGATTTAGCCAACTCTTCTTTCATTCTCTCAAACTCTTCCTTCATCATGGCCATTTCTTTCTCAGTTTCCACACTTCTTAAGAGGGGTTTTATCTTGAAATACAACTTCATCCAGGGCCAGTGCTTGACATTCATGAATGCACGGATGTTGTCCTGGATGCAGAAGATGGACTCTCTGAAATCAAAGCAATCCATCACTACTGTGAAAAAAGCACATCTTTGAGAAACCAGACCTCACAGAAGACACACACCTTCGGTCTAACATTCTTTTCAGTTCAAGTCTCCTGAGGTATCCCCTACATAAAGCCTGTGTCTGCGTGATCAGTTGTCCTAAGCAATCATCTCGCATCTCTTCCAAGAAGCCTAGCAAACCTGCCTTGAAGAACACCTGCAATGAAAGAACAGAGATCAGTCATTGCTGGGCTTATCTTTTGATGCAATGAATGATTTCTCATTCTGTGGAAAAACTAAATGTTTACCTTAGCGTGTCCAAATTTGTACTCTGTATGATCTATCTCAACAGAAGACAGCAACTTTTCACATGCCTTCTTGCTATCAATAAACTGTCCTTCTGGAATGACACCAGCATTCAGAAGGCAGTATCTGACAAAATAAAGGAAAAAATCTTAACCATCGGTATCATTTTAGTGTACAGGATGCTACAGGAACAGCTGTCACTTTGAAGATACAGAGGAAGGCTGATTCTGACTCACACCTCCAGCCTCAAATAGCAAACCAGTAAGAAGCAGGTCAGTTCAGTAGGTTCCCAGCATGTGTTACAGCCCTCACTGAGACTGAGGGCATGGACGGTCTGTTCTCTGAACCTGAGAGACTCTGATCGTCTGTGACACAGTCATTTACACTAATCTAGGGAGCCAGCTCACTGAGTTAGCTGTAAATTAAAAAAAAAAAAAAAAAAAAAAAGGATTTTAAGAATAGGTGGACTGCTGCAACTATCTAATCTGACCTCCTGTATTATAAGCCCATAGTCCTGTATTATACACAGCTCTGCGTTCATCCAGCCCCCATCTTGTGATAAATCTAGTGCATATTTTGTTAAAAAAGAAACTGCAATCTTATTTGAGGCCTTCAGAATTTGAGAGTGTCCCAGGTAAGCTATTCACCCTCACTGTAGGAAAGGAATACTACACTTCTACCTTGACAACATCCTTTTTCAGGTCCCAGTTTTGGACTCTTGCTTTAAGTCTGTCTTTTAGATGACAGGTTCCTGCATATTCAGAAATCTTTACACTTGTAGGTTCTCTACACCACAAACAAATCACCTATTAACATACAGTTTCATGAGTTAAACAGTTTGATTTAAATCTCTCACTGCATTTGAGTTCACATTCATCCTGCAGTTCTTCTCTGAACCATACCCAGCTTCTCGCATTCCTCCTGAAGTATGTAAACCAGAATTAGACACAGTATCTAGCAATGGACTTCCTAATCCTACATTGAGAGATTATTCCACACCCTATTCTTTTCAGCATGCCTCTGTTTACCTATATACAAATCTGCCCACCCATGTCACTTCCTTGGGAAGTCTTCTTCAGTTAGTGCCCAGAACACCACTTCTACCCTTTCCATTGTCCCTGCTCCACAGGACACCCTGTTCAGTGCTGTAAGTGTGGTGTACTTTCTTTGTTCTTAAGAGATTTGACCCTACATTTGCCTTTGATCAAATACGATAAGCAGATGACCCCAGCTGGGTTGCCCTAAATTTAGCGACCTTTTATAAGTGTCTTATTTGCTTGGCAGTTCCTGAGTTAAAATTATTTGGTTGTGGGGTTTTTTTATCTATAAATTAATGTAGCTAACGTGTTGTAGAAATGTTAGCCCCGTACAAAATGAGAGTGCCATGCAGAACTAATTTAGATGTCCTGCTGAAGTCTGTGTTGTTAATGTAGCTACATTTGCCAGTCAAGCTTGTAATTTCATAAAAAAAGTGGTATCAGGTTTAACACAATTTCCTTTCAGTAAAACCATTCTAGTTAGAATTATTTAAACAATATTCTTCAAACTTCTACTAGATACTGGTTAAATATAGGATGTGGTATAGGTCATCCTTCATATTTTTGCTGAAACATGCCTGTTTCAAATTTGAGAACTTAAGCAAAGAATACCCAAACATTCAGATGAATGTGAACGAAGTGAAAATAGGTTTTGGCATACAGTATTCAGGGAAGGCATTTGGGTCAGCACTGCCCACACAGACCCTGCTATTAGATATGTCTTCATACTTTACATAGTTGTTAAATATTAAAATAGTCTTTTCCTAAGAACTATATAATTGACTTGTTTAGTAAGGCTTTTCTCTCAAATGAATTGGGCTCAGTGCACACACGAGAATGTTATTACAGACCTTTTTTTAAAATCCCCATATAAAATCTTGTTAGGAAATCCTTTCCTGCAGATTCGAATGCCTTCCAGAACACCGTTACATCTCAGCTGGCGCAGAACAAGCTTGTGATCCATCAGGCCTATGATAGAGCAATATGGGGATATATTGATTTTTCTAGCATTGGTCAATTGGTCTTTCTGCCATTTTCTAATCTATGTTTTATGTATTACCTGGGGTCTTTGTTTCATTGGGTATGATACAACACACAAAATGAGGATGAGTTGTTCGCAAGTTGGACATCAGCTTATTTAGATTTTCCTGTAAAAAAGAGATCATTTGCAAACACTGCACTACTTCAAGATGTAATGCAAATATTCTCAATATGATTTGACTCTGATGAAAACCAAAAATTGAGAAGTTTTTCCTTATTTTTTAAGTGAATATTCTACAATCCTGTATAGGCATCAGCAAAGTAAATAGCTACTAACAGTGGATACAGATGATAAACTTTCCTGCTGTCTTAAAATAAAAATGTGTCCTTAGTGGTTAGAAGCTAATCATAAGAGTTATTAAACAGGACAAGGATGGAAAGAAATGAAGAATATTGCGGCATACCAACAGTCACCTTTCTTGATCAAACGAATTTTTGATCAAATGAATGAATGGGTTGATTTGTTGTTTTTATTACTTAAATATATCAGTTATGTGTATTTAAAAGAGAATTGAGACAAAAAAATCAATGTTTGTCTATGACATCAGAAGTCATCTGCTCTGCATGACAGTTTTTGTTAGCATTCCATTTCTTTAATCATCTCAAGCAATAGTGATATGCTCTGAGTATGGCCCACATCACAGCCAGGTGGATGCTGCGCTCCTCATCCTGTCAGGAAGGGCTGAACCTGTTCCTGTCCCCAGGACATAGATGTGTCACAGCAGCATCAAGGGCTGCAATATGTAGTTTGTGTTGCCCACACCAACTGCAAGGCACTGGTTGCCTGTACTCAGACAGACACATCCTGGGAGAAGCTACAGCCAAATAAGGGAAGGATGCTGTTAGCACCAAAGGTCAAAGCCAAGACAGCCTTTGGGCTGTCTTGAAACTGTGCAACCTGATTGAAGCACATGACTTCCCTTCTCCACTATCATCCCATTGGAACTCAACAGCAAAGCAGAATTCAAATTAACCTTTACCAGATCCCAAAGGTAAATTTCCACAGTATCATGCGGCAACAGAGAAAGTGGGAATGGTGAACTAGCGCACACAGGTCTGACAGGACTGCTTTCTCAGTGTTTTCTGCAGCTGGACCATGCTGTGCCACAGAACACACCTACCCGAAAGAGTACAGAGACAGTTTGGAAGGAAGAGCCCTTTTTCTTCATTCCTTTCTTCTTAATACCACCACCTTCAGCTGGAAAATGAGATGACAGTCCAACTGAGGTACCACTATAGATCTCTTTGACAGCATTATAATTGTGCATCTAATACACAGAGCACAAATACTGACTCAACACTGATTCAAGTCAGGTGATAGTTACTTTTGGAAACATCAGAGAGGACACATAATCCTCTGATCTTACCTTCATCTATGGAAGCAAAGGTGGCATAAAGATTGCATAAAATTTTCACAGATGATTTTTGGTACAGTCCGATGACAGTTTCGTTCAGGTGGTCTTTGTTCTTCTCAAGCCAGCCAGTGATGTTGTAGTCTACTGTACCAGCATAGTGTACCAAGGAGAAGTGGGCCTCAGCCTTGCCTTTGGTAGGCTTAGGCTTCTGGAATTTGCTGGACTTGCCCAGATGCTGGTCGTAGAGCTTGTTCTTGTAAGAGGTGTCAGTTGCCTTGGGGAACATGCACTCCTCTTCCAGGATGGAGAAGATACCCATGGGCTGAATAGAAAAAAGGTATTTTCAAATAAGATTATAGAATCATAGAATCATTATGGTTGGAAGAGACCTCAAAGATCATCAAGTCCAACCATATACCCAATGCCACCATGCCCGCTAAACCCACTAAACCATGTCTTGAAGCGCCACATCTAAAGGTTTTTTGAACACCTCCAGGGATGGCGAGTCCACCACCTCCCTGGGGAGCCCGTTACAATGCCTAATGACTCTACTGAAGAAGTTCTTCCTAATATCCAACCTGAACCTCCCCTGGTGCAACTTCAGACCATTTCCTCTTGCCCTATCGCTAGTTACGGGGGAGAAGAGACCAACCCCCACCTCACTACAACCTTCTTTAAGGTAGTTGTAGAGGGCGATAAGGTCTCCCCTCAGCCTCATTTTCTCCAGACTAAACAACCCCAGCTCCCTCAGCCGCTCCTTGTAAGACTTTTTCTCCAGGCCCTTCACCAGCTTTGTCGCTTTTCTCTGGACATGCTCCAGCAGCTCCATGTCCTTCTTGTAGTGAGGGGCCCAAAACTGAACACAGTATTCAAGGTGCAGCCTCACCAGCGCAGAGTACAAACGGATCACTGCCCTGGTCCTGCTGGCCACACTGTTTCTGATACAGGCCAGGATGTTGTTGGCCTTCTTGGCCGCCTGGGCACACTGCTGGCTCATGTTCAGCTGGCTGTCAACAAACACCCCCAGGTCTTTTTCTGCCAGGCAGCTTTCCAGCCACTCGTCCCCCAACTATAATTCAAGTTATAATAATATAGTGTGAAAGAAATGCTAAAATTAAAGTACTGGAGGTATTTTATAGAGTATTAGCTTGGGAGCAGTAGGTAAGCAAGATTTTTTGTGAACAGCTGGCAAGATAGTCCAAAAGCACCAGATTGTCATAACAGGGTTTTGAACTACCCAAAAATAGGCTGGAAAACAAAGCAAGCCAAGCAAAAACTGTGCAGTAACTTCTTGGAATACAGTAGTGACTTCTCCTTATCCAGAAGGAGCAAAAGCAAGCAGACATTTGAATTTAACTGAGACGAAAACCTGAGGAGGAACCAATATGGAAAGACAGAAGACAACAGAGGTAAATATGACAATGAAATGACAATTTATAATAATGTGCAACAAAGAAAGACAGAACAGAGAAATAAAAGCAAAGTCTTTTTAAAAGGCAGAATACATTTCCAGTCAGTGGATAATTAATCACGAGGGTTACGATTAAAGGAAGGAAGGAGGTAAGGAGATCTGGAATCTTCACAGAGAGATTGTACTGAAGGCACCCAGTGCAAACACTCTTGAGAACTACTTCCAGATCTGATTTGTGTGATTGCACAAGCTGCATAAGAAACTCACCTTTTCTACAAGCTCAATGCAATCAGTCAGGTCCAGCCCAAAGTCAATGAACTCCCATTCAATTCCTTCCTTCTTGTACTCCTCCTGCTCCAGCACGAACATGTGGTGGTTGAAGAACTGTTGCAGTTTCTCATTGGTGAAGTTGATGCACAGCTGCTCAAAGCTGTTGAACTAATATTTGAGTAAATGTGTTAATATTGTTAAACTGACTCCAATTAATTTATTTCATAGAGATATCAAGGCAAGGTCAGCCATACTATCCCTGAAGGGTTTTGATCCTAGCATAAAGAAATTATCATGGGTGGTCCAGGCTTACAGAAAAGTTGTGTTGTGCAGCATATGGTTGATGTAGCCTGCATTGGCAATGTTTTTGGGTGACTCTAATGTCACTAAATACAGATTCTTTCAGGAGGGAGACAGTAGCTTCGTGGCTATGCTTCTGCTGTTTCATTTTCCTTACAAAGTGGGTGATGGATCTACAAATGCAGAAGCAGCTTCAGAGAGATTTGCCCTGTTCTTGAGGGTTAAATTGGGGTATGGAGGAGGAAAGGTCAGAAAAGTCAAACAAAAGGAAAAAAGTGTTTAAAGACAGCCAGAAGTCTGAGAGTGCTATGTAAAACCAAACCTCAAAAATCTCAAAGCCAGCAATGTCTAAGACCCCAATAAAGTGCTGTCTTGGCAGCTTTGTATCCAGCTGTTGGTTGATGCGCATCACCATCCACAAGAAGAGTTTTTCATAGACTGACTTGGAAATGGCATTCACTGCCTGGTGCACCTGCAGGGAGATGGTTCACACAGTTATGTCAGGGCACAGCTTGTGCATCACCAGAATAAAATGCTCCTCCACCATGCACAGATACTGTCAGCCCACAAAGTGCAATAATAGGCCTTAATGGAGCTGACCATCCTCAGCTGCGACTTGCACCCACTCCTGTCCCTTAGGGACAGGACGGTCCCTGCTGCTCCCGGACACTCACCTGATCCACTGTTTGGCCCTTCATGACATATTCATTTCCCACTTTCACCCAGGGACAGCACAAAGCTTTCAGCAAGTCTGCTGAGTTCAGGCCCATCAGGTATGCTGCTTTGTCAGCCTCTGTAAAATAAACAAAAAAAAAAAAAGCTGAAAGACTTTGTTCTTAGCTGGGACAGACAGAATGCGTTGGAGCCAGCCAGAGCTCACTTTGAAACCTGGCAAACTGGTTGGCTTTACCCTATCTACAAAGCTTGACCAACATTCTCATTTACTTTTCCAAACAGCCTTGTAGGGCTGGTCCTCATGATTGACTGGCTACAGCAGGCCCAACAGGTGTGGTGAAACCAGTGAGTGCACTGGTGATGGAACAACAGTGTTTTTCCCTTCGAGACTCTTCTTCACAATGTCACCCAAGCAGAACAAGTCTTGATGTGTTACAAGAAACTGGCAAACACTACAGTAATGTGTCCCAGGCACAAAGTCCTTCAGCAGAGCCATCAGGAATAAAGTAGACGCAGAAAATGACTCTACAGGAGGTGGTAAGTGGAAGGTTGAACCTCCTTTTTATGTTCATCAAGGAACAATTGCTTCTTTCCTGGAAGACTCCTTGCATTTCTAGTGAAAAATGGTATGAAAACAGTTGGAAATACATCTGTCCAAGCCATGAAAGTATTACCTTCTGTGCCATCTGGCTCTGCCTGCTCCTCATGTGGTTTCTGCTTGAACTTCATGTTCCCGTAGTGCAGGATTGCCCCTGTCAGTTTGTAAATCCCCATTCTCTCATCAGGGACGAAGCCCAAAATGTCAATGGCTGCCTGCACACCAGATAGATCATCTGATTATAACGGTGGTGACGGTAAAAGTGATAGTCTCTCCTTGCTAGATATACTTACATCTGTGGCAACAAGCTCCTCCTGGTCATCAATGCTGGCCACAGAAATCTCCCCTTGGCTGATGAAGGGGTAGTCATACGGGTTGGTTGTGATGAGGAGCATCTCTGAAAGGCAAACAAAGGAGTGACAGCCAGGTCCTGGCAGTGAAAATGGAACAATGGCTCAGCAAGGTTTCACAGGCTCTTTTTCCTTTTGTATCCCCAAACTCTTGGTTTTCCATTAAGAGACAAGAAAGAGAGAGTAAAGTCATTCATCTGCCTTCCACTGGACGAGCAGAAAGTCCTAGGCAAGTTCTCAGACCTACCAGTTTAATATGCTGTGAACTGGGGACTGAACATTCAGTATCAGCAGACAAGGAACAAGGGCTATCCAAAGAAACAGCTTTTAAGAAAGATATTTTTAGGTGAGACTCGTACGTGTTTATCCTCATACACGACACATACTAATCCATCCTGAATGCCCCTTGCACCCACTGGGCATCCATCTAACTGAGGCCAAAATTCACAACTCATTTTCAGTCCTGAATCCTACAGCAGAGTAAGAAGAGAAGTGAAGGTGTGCAGATGCGCAGCATGCAGGAGAGGAAGCACTCCTTATGTTGAAGATAAATCTGTGTCCTTGTACAGACATGCAGTCCCCTGGCACATTGCAGTCTCTCTGGGAAGGGAAGACGGAGGTGGTAAACGTTGGGAGGGCACATAGCGGGAGGATGGGGATAGGAGCTCCACTTTGGGAAATGTTCTATGAGTAGCTGGGAGGGATGGGCAGAGTGGAGTGAGGATGAGGGCAGATGAGTGCAGTAGTGGAGTGTGTGGCAAAAGGGCTTGGGATAGATGTGGGGCATGGGTAGCATATGCCATGGCAGTGGGAAGGGGGAAAAGGCTGGAGGGACTATACTGGAAACAGAGAAGAACTTTTGCCCATGTGATAAAGAGTTCAGATAGACAGTTTGTAGGTCAGGGTATCTCGCCATCCTGCACCCAGGGAATTTCTCACCTTTCTACTCAAGATTATTCACAGGATTTGGTCCAGATAAGTTGGAATTTCCACAGCATCAACAACAGCAAGGTGTGAGGCAGAGTAAATTAACCACCTCTGCACCTCACCTGCACACAGTTTGCATTAGAAGTTATCCAGGGAAGATAAATTTGAGGTGGAGTAACTCCTAATGTGACACAGTTATAGAGAGATAAAAGTGTTGTGTACAGCTTTGGTAACCCAATCATCATTGACGCTGGAATGAGGATGACATAAATAACCACATGATGAAAGTTTCACTGCTTTGCACTGCCTGAGGCACCTGCCGGAAGTGAAAGTTGGGTGCTTGTGACACATGGCTCTAGGCCTGCAGGTGTCACTGGACTCTCCATCACTAAGCTGGCCTATTCAGCAAAAAGGTTCCCATACTGATTTTAGTGTAAAATGTCACCAGATGAAAGCTGTCCTTACCACATAGTTCAGGCTTCTTATTGGAGAGGATCTGGTAGAAGATGTGGTAGCTTCTCTCAGCTTTCAGCTGGAAAGTGACTCTTGACTTTTCCAGTAAGTCTGTAATATGTATGCACATATAAATTTTTCAAGTTCTTCTCGACTTTATAGTAAAGCAGTAAGCCCCCCTCATTTACTTACAGGTCTCAATGTCACCAGAGGCCAGTTTTCCAGAGGTACCAAAATGAATACGAATGAATTTACCCTGGCAAGCAGACAAAAGGTAGTGGTCAGTGCAGCATTCTCAGGGTGACATGACAGAGTGTTTTTCTCTCTTGGATCTCAGTGACAGCGTCTTCAAATCAGTCTGAACTATCATAGATATTCAAAGACAGATAAAGGGGAACAGTTTGTTGCAGCTCATGCAGCTGTGAGCATGAAACAGCTGTAAATACATCAGCATCTGACAAACAACCAAGAATTTTGTCAGCAAGAACATTCCTCCCAGCCCAGTGGCTCCCAGTTGCAAGTAACAAGCAGGCAAACAGGATTAGAAATCCAGGAGGGCAGAGAGAAACGCAATGACTCACAAAGCGTGAGGAGTTGTCGTTTCTCACAGTCTTGGCATTCCCGAAGGCCTCCAGCAGTGGGTTAGCACTGATGATTTGATTCTTGAGTGTACCCTGCGAGAATATTTGAATAATTATTGAGAAACATCATGGGCTATGTGGTAGGAAAAAGTGACTATTTTGCAGCTTGCCCGATTACATGCACAACCATGTGCCCTTCATTTCGGCTGGACAGTTTTACTACAGCGTCTTCTCAATTACAGTGCCAAGAACCAGTACTTTGTGTAAATGGTAGATAACTCATTTTTCTCTCATTCAGAATTTCTCCCATGGTCAGAATGGGAGAGATGTGGCTGAGAAATGGGGTCAGAACTTCTCCCCATCTCTCAGCCACTGGGACCGACTGGTCCATGTGAAGAAATTGGAACTTCTGATTCTTCCTGGACACCAATCCCCCAGACCTGGTTTCAGTCCAGGTGAAGCTACACCTGGGCAGCTCTGGTGGCTTGTACTTGCTGTGGTCCTAACTGCCTACCAGCCCCTGGTCTTACTGCCTTTTGAGAGAGTGGCTGAAGCTAATAAAAGATATTTCATATTTTGAGGTAAATGTTTGTCACCAGTGTTGTCTGCAGCCACAAGTTGATAACATCCCAAACTGCCTCTCTGTGAAGCCTTTCTTCCTCACACCTTCATCCAAGACTCCTTCTTGTTTGGTAGGTCCCCACTCACTGCAATTGTTGCAAAGTACTGGATGACACACTTTGTGTTCACAGTCTTCCCTGCACCAGATTCTCCACTGTCAAAAGAAAGCACAGAGAGAAGAATTATCTGCCCACTTTTTCTTGGAGACAAAGTTCAAAGTGACAGATGTACTTACGTGATTAGGATAGACTGATTTTCATGATCTGTCAAAGGGAAAAATAATTGCAGTCAGAGAAGCTTGGAAAAGTGCTGGTTCTCAGGTAAACCATGATCTAGTGTCCGTCAAAGGAAAAGAAACAAAATCTTTGCAAGCAAAACAGAAGACATACATGGTCTTTTTCTCCTCCTCTCTTCTCTTCCCCGTACTCCACTTTTTACCTTCTCTCCTCCACCTTTGCTCCATCCTGCACTCTCCTCTTTGCTTCTGTCTTTATCATTCTTTACCTTTATTACTATTTAATACGGGGCAAGACTTGATTCAAAGTAAAACCACGTATTTTGATGAAAATATTTCTTCCAGCTCTGTTCTGAATCTACCTGATATTGCTTGAAGCCACATAGTGGTGTGCTGATTAGGGACTTCCCAGATAGCGTGTTCTATACAACTGCAACTGCCCCTTGCAGTGGTTCCTATTATGGTGCTTAGCTTAGTACTTAAGACCAGAAAAACAGATAATGTGCAGTAGAACAGCACAGAGCTTCAAAAAATAAAAAGACTATTTCAGGAAATGGGGAAAACTGTCTGGAGCTGGTTTTGTATCACCTAGAGATAAAACAGGCACATCTAATTCCACAGTACAATAGTTGCAAGCCCAAGCAGATAATCTGCAACATGAAACAGGACAAGGAATTGGGGTAGCACACTGTAAGAGATGGCAAAGGCAACTGAGCCTATGGCAGATAAGGAATTGCATTTGGCAGAAGCAGTGTTTCTGACACAGTTTTTTGCTATGAGTCTGGTCAAAATAGAAAATCTCACCAGTCAGCATGAACTGATAGGCATTGTCAGAGATGGAGAAGATGTGTGGAGGGGCCTCCTGGCGCTTCTTGCCTCGATACGCCAACACCACCTCCGGGTTGTACACTGGCAGCCACTTGTAGGGGTTGACAGTGATACAGAAGAGACCCGAGTAGGTCTTCAGGAAAAAAACAGAAGAGTCACCGAAGTCCATCTCCTGGCAGCTGGATTTTCTCCTTTGCCATGAGAGGGAACTTACATAGATCATCCAGGAGCTGTAGCGGTCCTTGAGATTGTAGAGGACAGCAGGTTCATGTAGCTGGGTCAACATGGCCACATCCTCAATTCTGTCAAACTTAGGTGGATTCATGGCATATACATCATCAGGTTTGACAGTAACTGTCTATAATTCAGAAAGAAAGATTTAACCTTGATTCAGCAACTCTCAATGCTGCTTCCATGTGTACACACAGAGACACAAACACCGAGAAGTAATAACATCTGTAAGGATGCTTTAATTCACATTTTTCTTTCTGTTTAAATGTGCAAAACAAGATATGGCTATTACAGGGCAGACATTGCTGCGAGCCAGGAACTCTACAATACCGGCAAATTTACAGGATGTAAATTTACTGTCCTGGAACTGCTACAACCACACAGACAGGATTTGTGCTGGACCAGGTCTTTCTCCACTTTATTGCTGCTTATGAACTTCAGGTCAACTGCTGCTCATGGTTGTAATAGCTAGGGGTACAACTGCTGGCCAGTCTGCCTTTCAGCCTCCAAGACTCACACTGCACAGTGCTGGAGAGACAGGACACTAACAGCACAAGATTCATCAACAGCAAAGCCTTCCTTGGAACATATTTGTTCCACTCCTGTCTGTTGCCATTCCTAATTAAACAAAGGCTCTAGCTCTATCAAATAGCACTGTCTACTGGGCTCACATTGTGGGCAACCGTCCTGTCATACAGCCAGAGCCTGTGGATATGTTGGGGGGTCAGTTGTGAAGGAAAGCAGATGTACACAGATGGCAGCAGCTTATGTCAGCCACGCTGAAGCATGAAGGAGCTTGAAAATCCTGTTGTCATTTCTCCAGCTGGCTTTTATCCACTGCCTTTATCCATTGCTTTTATGCTGTAATTGCTGCTCCCATGGACTGGTCCAAGCTGACTAGTCCGATTCAAGGAGGAAACAGTGTTACTGCAATCACATTTGATTTGGAAAGATTGAACATCATTTCCAAGCTCAGGTCCTGACTAGTGGAATGATCTTGGGCTTCTTTTGAGAAAGTAAGAATTACAGGCACAGTTTTCAAAAGCAACTTTGTGATATGTGTCCCTAAATAGCTTTCTAAAGTGTTCAAACACTTGAGCAATTAGGATTCACAGAAAGTCTCCATACAGAACAAGAGATCACACACTAACGGCTCCTCACAGGACATATCTGGGAGTCACTACACAGGTTTCTAACATAACGTTCGTTCAGTGCTCAGAAGAGGGCAGGAAGCTCCAAAATGTTATGAATTATTAGAAAAAAAAAAGGGAGAAAAGAAGAGAGTGTTATGTAGGATGTGTCTGTCAGTTCATTCACACCTTCATTACTGATCACAGCTCTTAGAAAGGACACTAGTTGTACTAGAAATGCTCCAGAGAAGAGAAACAAAGATGGTCACAGGTATAAAACAGCTTCTCTATGAGGAGAGCATAACTTGATTGGGATTTGAGGGTGAAAAGGAGACACTTTTGAAGTCTGCAAAGTCAGGAATAGCAAAGAGAACCATGGTCATAGCAAAGAAGAATTATTCACTTTTTCTCCTTGTGAAAAAATAAGCTGAAATTACAAGGCTGCATACTGCAGAGAAAAAGGAAGCACTTTACACGTACTCCAATTTTAAACTGTGGAAATCTTTCCCACAGGACACTACAGAGGCAAAAAGCTCAAATGGATACAAAAAAGCCAGCCCCCAGGAAAGCAGGTCCTTGTACACAGTAGCCCGCTGCAGCCTCTCCTCAGTCACATACCTCTGATTGCTGGAGGCTGGGGGTGAACCAATGGATGACTGCTTTATTCTTTATTTGCTTTCTTAAAAATCTTGTAGCACCTACTGCCAAGATGTTGGTTGAGGTGGTTCTTTGGGCTGCTGCAGCTATTCTTACAAACGTTATCAGGACATGAGCTGCTAAGGCATTTCAGCATTTTTGCAAGATGAACACCTTGGAGGCTGCTCTAGGAAACTGCAGCCAGTGACACTGATAATAATTCCACATGCAAAGGGGACTTTCAAAGTAGCTGTCTGCTCTGCTACCAGTAAAGGAAGGAATTTATCAGTGGATATGAGAGTGTTAGATGAGAAAGGATTAAAAGCAGCAGTTGAGGAACACTAAGACTGGCAAGGCTACAACCCAACCTGTTTCAGAGCATTGCCTGATCTTTAAAGCCTAAACCAAGAATAATTATCCAATGGATACCTTCATCCCAGCATCCAGAGCAATACTTTCCTCTGGAGGCTGTGCCGGTTCCAGTCAGAAGGCAGGGCAGGACAGATTTCTTGCCTGAGCTAGTCTAGTGCTTTCTGTGTCCCTTGCTCTCCCTAGCAGCATCCTAAGGCCCTCAGCAGGGCAGGGAGGAAGGCTAGGAGGAATGCACTTACTCTGCCATCCTCTGTCTCAACAGTTATCTTCCCATCCTGTGCAGCCTTGATCTTCCCTTTGGTGTACTCCACCTCGGGGTCAGCCACAAAGCAGTAGGTCTTGGCGTCAAATGGCTGGTTCTGGGCTTCTATGCTCTCCTTCTCTGATTTGCGCAGGTATGGTGCAGCCTCACCAAAGACGTCCATGCCAGCGTCTCTGCTCATGGCTGAAGCTAAAATGAGACTCTGCTGTGGTGGTCCTCTGTGTGCTCCTTAGAGTCAAGCAGAGTAGAGCTGAACATCCACCAACCCTCCCAAGTTGGCTGCTCTGAGAGCACCCTTCCCTTCTCTCCAATGCATGCTGCAAGGTCTTGAGGGAGATATTTGCCTTTCAAAGCTGGAATGTACAAAAGCAGTGAAGAAGAGCTGCCACCCTTCACGGCCCCAAGGAAAGGGAATTCATGCCTGAAGGGCTCCCTGGGGAAGTGCAGCAAACGGGAGGGATTTCTGAAGGATTCGTGTAGTCCTCAGTAAGACTGAAGCCCTGAAGCCTGTTTTTCTTCCAATTCTCCATTTACGATTTCCCCTACTCCCTTTTAACATGGAGCCTGTCCTACTCTTCTGGTGGGCAGCCATCGTGGGCAGGAATGGACACGTGCCATGGCCCTTTAGAGCAGCTCATGCAGGGGGAAGAATGGGGACCTGACCACAACGAGCACAAGGGAAAAGCCAGCTCATGCCAGTCTGGGCAAGCTATTAGTTTTCATGCCTTAAATTCTCACCTTAACAATCAGTCGACAGAAAGAAGGAAGGAATGTGCTGACATCTCTGATCTCTGAAAAAGAAAGAGCAGAAGGTCAGATGCCAGCTAAGCTACAGCTTCTATGAAGGCCCAGTATCTCTCACTTACTGTGAGCAATCACTCCCGTTGACCAGTGAAGTAAACAGCAGATACCAGTCCTTCCCTACCCAAGGAATGGCCCAGCTGGTAATCTACAGCAGATTTCCGACCACAGTCCTACAGCCTTGCGAAGCTCCAAGCACAGGGAACAGCACCTGTGGCAGGAGCCCTCCACCCCTCTGCAAGTCAGTCACAGCATGGCCACGAGCACGGCCAGGGGATCAGGAGCCACCAACAAGGGCTTTCTCCCTGGCAGCTTTTATAGGCTCAGCCCCTTCCCTTAGCTCGGCCCCTTCCCTATGTTTGGAAAGAAGCAATCGACACTCCTGCCTGCTCACCAGTTCATGTTTGTTTTCTGCCATATACAGTATGTAAAGAAAACCGACACTCTTTTTTCAATTTTAGTAACTCCAGGACCCAACTGTGGTTTGTAGACTCTTTGTTGTGAGAATTTCCTCTACTGGGAACATGCTGTTCTGCCATCTATGACCATGGCCAGCACTTCACTCACACTGGCTCTCATCTATATGTCAAAGAAATAATAGTCCAAAAGGGACCTGCCTCACTGATCCTGCTTATGGAATGCCTGGGCAGAGTTGCATCGTGGCAAGGGAACTCAGAGTAGCTATCCATGCGGTGGAAGGCAAGGCCACGGGAAGGGCAAAAGGTGATGCGGATTCATGTAGGATGTGGCTTCCCATCACTGCATGGGTCAGGGAGGATGGGAGGAGAGGCCATAACTGCAGTATGATGTGAAAAACCATGGCAAAATAGAGGCTAATCAGAAAGAACAACATCCAAATCTAGCCAGGGATGGATATTACATGAGTGCCAAACCCTGAATATGCTACAGAAATTCAGCTTCAAATACCACTTTCACTGCCTGGCACGTTCACTATCCTTGCTGCCAAAAGGAGCTGCAGAAGCCATGTCACACTGTGCTATCAGGTTCTTAGACACAGCTGATGGCAATTCCTAGGTGAGAAGGATATTGGTAAGGGGACATAGTAGCCATCAAAATGCTAGGCACTAGCCACCTTCACATGCCAGCTAGGACAGTGCAGCCCTGCTCAATCCTGAGCACTTGTGACCCAGAGCACCACTTTTCACTTGAATCCCTGGGGCTGTAGGCTCGGCCACGCGGGGGAAAGGCAGAGCTGTGGCTGAGAAGAAGCAGCCTGTGCAAGGATATACTGCATCTATGCAACCCTTGCTTGGGCAGCACAGACTGAGAACTGGCAGCAAGACATGGCCAGCGTAGGCTCAGACACCCTTCTCCCTTCCCCAGAGCAGGGCTGTGCCACAGGCTTCCAGGACCACACTGCCAAATCATCACCAAATCTACTTTAGCCTATGTGTGTGACCTCAAAAGCATAGGAAACCAGTGGGAATTCGCATGGAGAAAAATAAAAATGTAGCAAAATTCTCCAGCTCTATGGGATAGGTTAGGAAGTCAGGCATGACCGAGAGCTGAGCTCTCCCATCTCAGGGCAAAGCACCGTGACCAGCGGGCAGCACAGCCAGGCTTCTGCCGGGTTACGCTCTTGCTCGCCCAACAACCTGTGTTCTTGGCTGCACATTTCAACAAGATAAAACCCTCACTGACTCTTGCAAAACTCTTCCAAAGCTGACTCATAAACTCTTGCAAAGGGGGTATGAAACCCCTTCAGGACAGGATGGGCTTTCAGGGGAGGTCTTCCAGTCCCAAATGCTCTATTTGGTTGGTACAGAGCAGATGGCAATGGCTGAAAATTAAGCTCAGCTGGCAGGGTAGGTGAGGACAGCAGTTGGCAGGAGGGATGGGAGTCTTCATGCCTGCACAGATAGAGGTAGCTCCTGGTGCATGAGTGGAAGCATCTCCTCCACTCCGAGCCATCCTGCCTGTTTTGGTCATCTTCTGTTACTGTTCAATAACACCTGTTTGCCCTTCACACTGTATGGACACTCCTACAAGGCTGCACGACCAGCCTTCCCTCACCAGAATGAAGCCTACAGGGTTTATGTGAAGCCAGTAGCCTACCCCAAATAGCTCCTGCCACCACCCAAAGCACCACTCCCAGCTGGAGCACCCTGGGGCACCTGCAGCTGCTTCTGCAGCATGGGGGATGTTACCTCAACTTTCAAACACAATGTCTGGCCCTGCTTGTGTTTGCCTGAGGAAAGCTGAACTTGTGGTCTTGCAGGAGCATCATTGTCACTAGTGTTTTGACAAACATGTTCCATGTTGCCCTTAATTTCATTTAAGGTCACTAAAAATGGACACCACAGCCACGTATCTCATGAACCATGAATTCCTAGAATCCCCCTAAGCCTGGAGGATGAGGGAAAGCTTTTTTTAGCAAGCATCTCCTGTGATCGGTCCTTTGAACTCAGCACAGTGGATGTACTCAGTGTCTGCAAAAAAGCTGAGACACACCAGACACACACAGTTTGGGGCTTTGTCCTGATACTGAATTGTCAGTGTGATTCAGACAGGGCCTGTCCTGCTCCCAGGCATGCCTAAAAGCATGGGTGCTGGACCCTACTCCCCACACCCAGCTGCAGGATCAGAGCAAAGAGCAGACACAGGCAGCGAGAGCCACTCTCCCCGTTTTCTCTCGCTGGTTCAGGTGCCCAGCTGGGAGCAGAGTGAGGAAAAAAATTTGCGACAAGCAACAACCCACAGGTAGACCCTGCTGCTAACTAGTCACAGGCATCTGCTGAGCACTGCACCAAGACCATATTGGACTGTTTAAAACCAAGTGCATGCAGCCACTGTCTCAAATGCTCTAAATCAGGGACATCCAGTATATCCACAAGCTGTAGTATCATTTCATGTTCTCCCCAGCCCAGCAAGGGTTAGTAGCTAAAAAAATACACATTAATTACTTTCAGATCTCTAAGTAATTCTGATCCGTGAACTACACAACTGTCTACAACAGCCATTGCTATTACATGCCTGCTGTTTGAAAAGGCTCCATTTTTCATTATAAGAGTCACACTCTTATTTCTAGCAGTTCTCCAGCATTATACAAAAACATTTCTCAAGATAACAGTTGCTGTAAAATCTTATCAGAAGGTAGCCTGGAGCTACCTTCTCAGATATAAAGGACTGAGCTATAAAAATATGCCTGTTACACTGCAAAGCAAGAATGCTGAGACTCAGGGAGTGCAGATGAATCTGCACATCTAGATTTTTGAGGGTTTTAAATTTGGTCTTAAGCACATGCATTAGATTTTTTCTGGCTCAATAAATAAGTGTACAAACCTTTCTGCATTTAGACTTGTGTGTGCTTTGGAGCCTTTGAATGTTTGACAAGCTGTATGAATAGGGATGACAGAGCTTCATGCAAATGAAAATCACAAAGTGCCATGAAGCTCCTTGCACTGTGCAGGGGATCGTTAAGCCCCTCAGAAGTACAGTTCACAAACTCCGCTAAAAAATGGGGATCTGCTTAGCCTGAGCTGAGTGACGATGCTGAGTACTCAACCCTTCAGTGTCGGTCCCAGAGCCTGTCACTGCCTTTGGAGGGCTTGAGCAGAGCTCAGTCCCTCTGACCAGGGAGGCTCCAGTCACTCCCAGCAGGGAAGACCAGCAGCCAGGAAATGAGATACCCAAAATCAAATATTTTCTTAGCCTGGGAATTTTCAGTTGATGTCTCTCACCTTCCCAGAATAAGCAGAGACAGATATTAAGAGTCAGTCTCAGAAGCAGGGGCAGAAGAAAACCTGGTTGCAGTCTGGAGGCTCCAGGGCTCAGCTGGTGGACACTTTGCTACCAGTATAATGTCTGGGTTTTGGTCATATTCCTGTAGAAAGATACTTCTTATTGCATTCCCAGGGCTGGAGGACATATCAACTGTTTCACCTAAACCACAGCATCATGCAGGATTAGCCTCCTACTCACAAAGCCATTACCTACAAGAGGCCACACATAAGTGTCGCCCCTGCATTTGTGGAGGATCCTGCTAGCCCTCAGGAAAATCCAAAGCTGCATGTGCTGGGGCTGAGCAGTCTGAGCAAGATGAGCAAAGGCCTTGGGTTTGCTGCTGTGAACCCAGGTCATCGTGGTCCACCACATCTCAATTCGAGTGCCTGCAGCCCAGGAGCAAGGGTTTAGCTGCACACCTATGTCCACAGCAATGGCCCCCTTGAATAGCAAGCTTTTCAAATGTGAATAAAATGCATGTCACCGTTTAAGGCTGGGCCG
>NW_009604529.1:42421-43299 GCF_000690535.1 Cariama cristata | reverse complement strand
CATATATATATATATATATATATAAAACACCCAATATATATCCCTTTCCTTTTACTCCCTTTCTGAAACAGGCCAACTTTTGAGCACACTGACATATAGCCAGACTGCCATCTTTAGGGAATATACACCAGACAGATACTATCCTTTCAGATCAGAAGTGAATTTTAGTATTTATCCCCAAATAAATCTTGATGACAGATGGACTGTTCTTTCCATGAATAATAATTAGGAGTTAAGTCCTCCAACTGGATCTGGCAGCCCTCTTGCAAAAGCAAGCCTCCAAGTCTTTAGGCAGATGCTCAAGTCCGCCGCCATAAAGTCTCAGCTGAAGGACTGACTCCTTCATGGGTAGCAGTGCTCTGCGATTCAGCGCTTCAGAAATACACTGCTCCTGATGTCACATTTAATGCTGTGAGAAAAACAGAGAACTGAGCCCAGGGACACAACTAACCAGTTGCTCCATGTCCACATTCTCCACCTTGGCAGTACCAGATAACAGCATCTTCTGGTGTTCCTTATAGGCTGCCAAACCCATTGGCAGTGCTTAACAAAGAATAAGAGTAACAGGACATATTTAAAGCATTGACTTGGTGTTATTAAACAGCTAGATGGGAGAGTCACTTCAAGAATTTATCCCTGAAGACCCTCAAGTAAGGTCTCTAAGCAGAGACCTTCCTTTTCCACTAAAGGAACAGCTCAGCTTGTCCTTGGCCTTTGTGTGGGCACGCAGAAGAGTATAAAAAGCGCTCTTCTCCTCTTCAAAATATCATATGAAAGGCTTAGGGATAATAAGGGTAATCCATAGATCTAATGGACAACAGGCAATACACATCCTTGGACTTGGAAATTGTTGCAGAGCTTAAAGAAGGTATGGCTAT